>NC_047509.1:7229182-7434182 GCF_902827115.2 Pseudochaenichthys georgianus
GGGAAATGTATTTTGATGTGGGGTTATCCAGTTGGGAAGGTCACAAGGTAAACAAGGTATGCGTGACAGATTTGTTTATGTTTTCTTGTATCCTTAACAACTCACAGTGTAAGAGGACTTGTGTCTCTGAGTACTTGTTGCCGCACCAGAAACCTGTGGATACAGACAGAAGTTAGTGAGAGGCAGAACATATGTATTAGTTAAAATGTATTTAACACTGTCCTCAATTTGTGTGTGTGTGTGTGTGTGTGTGTGTGTGTGTGTGTGTGTGTGTGTGTGTGTGTGTGTGTGTGTGTGTGTGTGTGTGTGTGTGTGTGTGTGTGTGTGTGTGTGTGTGTGTGTGTGTGTGTGTGTGTGTGTGTGTGTGTGTGTGTGTGTGTGTGTGTGTGTGTGTGTGTGTGTGTGTGTGTGTGTGTGTGTGTGTGTGTGTGTGTGTGTGTGTGTGTGTGTGTTTATTTCCTCATATAATGGCAGGAGAAAACATTTGAAGCTGAAGTATTTTTGATATTTCCATGTTTTTCATATATTTCATTTCAATACTTTTTTTGTGTTATTTTTATGCTAGTTTGCATGTTTACTCCACTACATTTGGTTGCGTTGCATATACCGATTATTAAAGGGCCCATGTCATGCTTTTCCGGTTATTCCCCGTCCCCTTGTGTGTTATGAAGGTTTTTATGCCGTTATGTAAACGGTCTGCAGAGTCACAAACCCTCAAAGTACACCCTGTAGCGAGTAAAACACAGAAAATACCCGTCTATGCTGCCCCAGAACGCCTCGTTGGAGATTTCTCTTTTTCCATTGTTTACTTCTTGGGTATAGTGACGTATTTCGGGTATAGTGACGTAACGTAGCGTCCGCGGAGCCGTTACGTTTTTACCAATCCGCGGACTTCCTCACACACACACACACACTCGGCGGGACGTTACGAGGCTCGCTGCTGCGAGGAGCGGGACACTGTGAGCTGGCTCACTGGTGTGGGGTCGGCGAGATAGCGAGACACCGCGGAACTCAGCCTGGGCACACACACAAACTCCGAGGCCAGGCTGCGGGTGTGTGTGTGTTCCGGGCTGGGTTTCGCTGTGTCTCGCTGTCTCGCAGACGGCCACTGGGCTCACAGGGAGGGGGGGGCAGGAGCTCCAACAAGCCGTTTAGGACAGAGAGTGAATACACAGACTTTACAGAGATGCTGTGTGAGAAACCAATGTGAGTTTGGAAAATTGCACAATATAAATGTATTTTAGTAGACCTCAACAATGGAATTATGATCAGTAGAAATGGCCAGGACATGGGACCTTTAATAGCAAATAAACCAAAAAAACTGATATTTATTATAATTAATTGAGTTGCAAGCCTGCAAGCTTAGCCTACAGCATAAGAAACTAACACATTAATGCATCAATAATCCAGTGATATAGTATAACAAATATTGCATAATGAGTACTTTTACTTTTGGTTTGTTGCTGATAATACTTTTAGCTTTTGAATGCATGCCTTTTATGTGTAGCAGAGTATTTCTACACTGTGGTTTAGCTACTTTTAATTAACTAAAAGCTCTGAATACTGTCTCCCCCATTGCTCCCAGTCAGCTATCTGTTGTATTACTGCCTGAATAATTGATGAGTGCAGGGAGCAGATAGAGTATGCATTTACAGCCTCATCTCGCTAAGTGAGAACAGGAGGAATGCTGCATAAGTAGAATTACATTTTCTTTGAAGGGATCAGCAGGGGTGCTGAAGGGCAGCGACATTAACAGTTGGTTAGCCTAGTTAGCTAGGCTAACCAACTGTTAATCAGCTTAGCTTCACACATCGCCGTTTTACCAAAAGAAATATTGTCAAACCACGTCAATTTTTTAAAATTGTATTTAAACAGATGACTATGTTGTCAGAGACTGATCCTACCATGGTTAACCGGTTGTTGAAGAGGAGCTTCAGGGCTCCGGAGAGGGACTGCACTGACCGGGCTGTCATGGTTCTCTCTCCACGGGGAAGGATGGACGACACTGGGGCAGCGGGGGCGTGCTGCGCGCTCCGAGGTAAAATCCCTCTCTCTCTCTCTCTCTCTCTCTCTCTCTCTCTCTCTCTCTCTCTCTCTCTCTCTCTCTCTCTCTCTCTCTCTCTCTCAATTCAAATTTGCTTTCTTGGCATGGTGAATCATGGTGATTTTACCAAATCATGTGGTAAAAATAGTGGCAATATTGTATTATAGGCATATGGTAATGGTAATAGTGGTAACAGTTAACATAGAATTAAATTTCAGATACTGTACATTTTTTGATTATTTGGGGTAAATATCATATTCAAACTTGAAAGTGGAAAGACCTTTGTCCTTATTTCGCCTATCATGTCATATCATGTTTAATTTAATTTGTAATTGTTTCTATTTCTTATTGTTTATTTTTTTTACGTAGGCCTGTATATTTATCTCCAGGGCCGCCCCTGGCCAACTTGGGGCCCCAAGCGACATTGTGAGATGAGGCCACCCAACCGACAGGAGTGAAAAAAAAATGTTTTGGAAACAAAGTAGGCTACTTTGCAAATATAATTCCTGTTTATTATTATTATTATCAACACTTTTTTATGCAGTGAGGTAAATGGTTGTGTGTGTATGTCGTTCAGTATGCGTTTACATGTGAATACGTCTGCATACTAGCCTCAAAAAGATTAAAATATAATGAATGCAAATATAAAACTTCTACTACTAATAATAATCATAATCCATTCAATAACATAAATACTATATTATTTTATTATAATATAGTTGTATAGTCAAGACAAAACATGTTTATGACATGCTCAAAAACTGATATCTCTTAAATCTGTGTTCAAACGTAGTTCCCTCTGTCAGCAATGTATCAACAACTACACACACATTTCTAACAGTATTTCTCTGTGTTGTGGTTGACATGATGATGACTGTTAGGAGTTAAGGGGAGAGGCTGAGCATCACCATGAAATGTGCAAATTGACATAAAAATGAATAGAAGGGGGAAAAATGCTCCATATTTTTTAGGCTGTAAACTTTAACTGTTATGTAAGCCAACTAGACAGACAGTGTGTGTATCACTCTTCCTCAGGAGTGGACTGGCCATCTGGCATACCGGGCATCGTCCCGGTGGGCCGTTGACCCAATGTGGGCCGGTCCGCTATGTTTTTTTTTCTTTTCTTTTTTTTCTCTAAATTCCCTCCAATTGGGCCGGCCAATTGGCTACAGAGGGCTAGCAGTGTGTTGCCAGCATCGACACATATTATTGGTCTATTGTTTGTCATTGTCAATCAATCATGGGCTGACGCAGAGAGCCCTGACAGTAGGCTTGTTTGAGACAAGCAAGACCTGCGCAGACCTGCGCAGTTGCGATCAACGTCTTGCTAGTGCGTTGCATGATGGTTAGTCATTTTGTCCGACTTGCTCTGGAGGCTCGCCCACATGAGACTTTGAAATCTCGCGGGACAAAGACGCCCGCAGCCTTGAGAGCGAGGCGAGGCGAGTTGGCGCAGTTGCTCTCCACGAGCTGCGGAAGCAAAATGCTTGATGGGAAACGACTCGCTGGTATCTCGAGCTGAGCGCTCATTGGTGGTTTTTACCACGTGCTGCTGATGAAACTCTCCAATTGGCTGGCAAAAGTTTGTTGTTGTTTTGTGTCAGTTTTACGTCGCCACATCCATTCCCATTTCTCATCATTGTTCCACAATGTTTATCATCATGAAATTAATATCTATATATTTTATACTATACTGCTTACCGTTTTCATACTTTATATATCTTAGCATATTCATACACACTGTTCATACTGCTCACAGGCTGATATCTAGTGTATTCATACCCCACTGTTTATTCATCATTCAATTCATTCTATATTTTATTCTGTAGATTGTGTACATTACTTTCCACTTCACTGCGTGTTGCACCTGGTTAGAAGCTAAACTGCATTTCGTTGTCTCAGTACCTGTAATATGTGCAATAACAATAAAGTTTCTCTTTAAGTTAAACCAAATCATTAAAATAAAATCTATTGTAATATAATGATTTGGTTTAACCTTATTTATTGAATACATCATTTAAAATGGCAAGATTAAATGAAATTACATCCATGTTGTACACATCATAAAGCTTAAAGTGGCAGCTAAAGAATGAACACAGCAGCAGGTCTGTTCAATTCATGCTCATTAAGCTTCATGTGTGCGGATCTGAAGGGACTGATCATTTGTAGCCTGTCACCTATCAGTTTTGCAAACATTAAGAGGGAGGAGCATTTCTAATTATGGAACCCAGTCACTGGTGTGGTTCCTCATCATGACTGAATTAACAAACCTATATAAAGCAATGGAGATCACCTTTGTCTACAGTGGGTAAAATGGAATGTGTGGTGCTTACACTGCGTGATGGACAGGGAGACATCACTGTAAGAGTCTCACAAGACATTTCCCAAAGACTACAAAATGGTGAGTAAACAACTAAATTGCATTCCAACAATCTGGATATGATTTTAAATTATGTAAATTATTTTTCAGATAACAGTTTAGCAGCTGCACTTATGCAGCAAGCAAGGGCTGCAACAAATGCACAAGGTAATCTATCATTTAAATCAAAAATGGTATTGTCTTTTAATGCAAATCAAACAAATGACATATTCATGTATATTGTAAACAAATATTTAATTTTCTCTCAATCACAGTCCCTTTAGATCATGTCATTCTCCATCCAATACATGTGGGATTTCTATTGCATCCACTTCATCTGCAACGAAAAACGCCAACGCAATTTCCGCCATTGCAAACCCAGCCAGTCAAGCCGACTCCGAGTCCGAGCTGTCCGACTTAAGACGAGCTTTTTGACACCTCCCCCGGCTGTGATCGGCTACTCTCGTCTACTTTCGAGGCGACCCGCAATGTGTCTCAAACAAGCCTAGTGTTGTCAATTGCCGCTTTCACACCGCAGGACTTGCGGTACTTTAGTGCCGGCACTAAAGTACCACTAAAGTACCACGGCACTAAATCCGCCAGGGGGCTAGTGCCAATCGCATTCACACCGCAGTACTTTCCCTGAGGCACGATTACGCTGACGTCACTTCGTCTTCTTCTTCTCTGGGTTTACTGGCAGGCCGCAAAACCACTTCACGGCGAGTACAACAAAAAAACGAGAGAAGAAGAACTACACGGGGGGGAGGGGGTATAAAGCCCACCCGCTGTATGAGGCGTTTGTTTACTTTCAGACCTCAGACATGATGGAGTTCAATGAGCTTGTTGTCTTTGTGCTCATGTTATACAGCTTTGTAACTGGGTTATTGCAGCCAACTAGGGATTTGACCCACTCGTCGGATGCTGTAAGTGCAATGCTGGTTCGGAATCGAAGGCGTACCATAACAAGTATTTCAACCGCAAAGGCTGGCACTCGCTCGTCCTGCAGGGTGTTGTGGATGCTAGGGGCCTCTTTTGGAGTGTTTTTGTTGGCTTACCAGGTAGCATGCATGATAGCAGAGTGTTCAGCATGTCCTCACTTGTTAGTTTTGTGGATAGGGGTGGTCTACTTCCTCATGTAACAAGGAATATTGGGGGACATGATGTGGGTTACTATATTCTTGGGGACTCAGCCTACCCCCTGCAAAGATGGCTGATGAAACCTTTCCAGGACAATGGAAGGCTTTGTACAGTGCATTTGGTTCTCTCTTTTATTTACCACATTCAAGACAGGCACAATTACAATAGTGCAGACACACCTTTGTGCAAAGAAAATATGTCCGTATCAAAACAGTGTGGCAATATAATAACAAACTGCCAGGTGTCATATGCACATTAAATAGGCTCAGCAGTTAACACACCTTTATTATATATCCTCCTGAGAGGAACTCGGTACACTAACTCCTAAGATGTTCCCTTACTATAATTAATTAAAATATTGAACTCACAACACTGGTAATTACAAACTTAACCAATAATCACTTACATGTGATTTATAGGATGCAACACAGGTCACTGTAAAGATAGTGTCAGAGGAGAAATAAGCAAGATACATTATCTGTTAAATCGCCATGGAGGTTATCTTTTATTTATCAGCAGCAGATCAATAAGTGTCAGTATCAAAACATAACACTGGCAAATACAATAGGTAGGCTCAGCAGACAGACCGTAGTGCAAAGTTAAAGTGTCACATGATTATCTACTAAATAGTGAATTCAGCATCAACTTCACCAAGATGAAGTTCAAAACAATGTAACAGACACACCTTAGTGCAAGTTAGGTGTCAGTATTAAAAAACAGTGGCAATATATATATAATAACAATAGAAAATCAACTTCAATCAAATGTACCCAAAAAAAATACACTTATAACAAATATATAAAAATAGCACTGTAAGAGTTTAACTGTGGGCTAAGCCCTGAATGTTTCCATGTCCAGGAAACACTGCTGTGTGTCAATATTTAAAACAATACTACAGGGAGGAAGGCCTGTTGGACTTCACTAGCTCTGAAAGCACTCCCAGAAACCCCTGCTGAAAAGCCTTTTGTTGCTCCATGTGCTGCGCCAAGACTGCGTCCCGTTCATCCTGGCGCTCCATCATCGCAATCACCCTGTCCTCTGTTTCCTGGGCCTTGTGTAAAAGCATCATCTGGTCCTCGTGCATCGCCTTGCTGGCCATGGCACGCCTGTCCTCCATAGTCTCGATGGTGGCAAAGAACTTCTCATCATGTGTGTCCTGTGCGCGCTTTCCTAAGAGGAAACATTACTTAATCACCATGTAGTTTTACAGGCAGAAGGGACACGGTCAGGCTGTTAGGGCTATTCCGACTGATAGGGTTAGGCACAGACACACACACACACACACACACACAAAGACACACACACACAAGAGAGACACACGTTACGTTTTCTTACCGGAAGTCATGTGACCTAGCCCGGATGTTTACAATTTTGTGAGCGTAAAATGGGCGCGAAAAGTGTAAACGCCTGCCTAGGCAAACACGTTTTCCACGGTGTTTCATAATTCATAATTGTACCATGAAGGAAGTAAACGTGATTGTGAAGCTACAGTGCGTGTGAACGTACTTTTGCGTTTGGTTGATGGAAAGGGAGACGAGCAACGGCTGCTGTTGCGATCGGGAAAGGAAAGTCCACTCGTTTCCAATCCAGCGAGTTGTCCCGCCTCGCCTGAAACAAACAAATGTAGTGCCATGAGTTAGTGAAGCACATTACAGAAAACACTGCCCACTTATTCACAAGACAAAACGTTTTCATGGCGGCCGAGAATAGCTAGTTAGATGTTATGTTATTAGCCAGCTCAGGGCCGGCTAACAGTGTTAGCCAGTTCAGCCTGCTCATGGCTACCTCGATCTACTGAGCAAATAAAAGTGCATCTGAGACCAGTAATGTGCATATTAAAAACCCCAGTACAAGTAGTTTATTTTACCTTCGTCGTTGTTGCTCACTTCACAGCCGACTGAATCCGCCGTTTCAGCGAGCTCCCACAGCAGCGTGCCCGAGTCGATGGTCATTTCAAGTAGCTTTTGCGAACATCGCTCAAAACATTTAGAGTTAGGAACTGCTTGTTGTAGAAGTGGCTGCATCCCTGCATCTGAGTAAATTGACAGAAGCGCCGACACTTCCTCATCATTCCACCGCTCCGGTGCTGTACGTGTTGTCATAACTGCTTTCAAGTACAAACAACATACTCGCTCAGGGGGGTATACTGCGAAGCAGGATTTTCGCTTAGCCGGCTAAATTCAGGGAAAACTCCGGCTTTCCGGTCATCCGAAGCTGGTTCTCTTTTTAGCAAGCTAGATCTCCATGGTAATATATGCTAAGCAGCTAACCTGGTCGGGACCAGGTTAGGTTGCAGGCTAAGAGCTCAACTCAGTGAAAGCACAGCCTGCTGACCAATCAGAGCTCAGTGTGCGGAGTTTAAAGCGATCAAGTCATATTACAGGAGAAAGGAAATACAGAAAAACTGCCGTCGCAGGAAAGACGGCCGGCAGAAATCACCGACTGTGTGAACGTGAACATTAATAGAATATCACCTCCATCTTCAGAGCAATCTGACTATTATAACATTAGCGTTAAGAAAGCTTACTTAAATATCGGCCACAACATAAGTAACCGGATCGGAGTACATTAAGTACAGTCCGCGGCATATCACTTCATAATGTATCATATATCTCCTTATCTGAGTCAGCTGAGCCGTATCTGGCCGTTCAACACTCAGTGTCACATACTGTATGCAGAAGTATTATTTTAAGCAACACATAAGTTGATGAAACACTCGAGACAAATGTAATTGAAGTCAGATCGTGTTTTAGACGGGGCAGTGATATCATAAACCTGTTAATGTACGCATTCAAACACTTTTTCTTTTACCAGCTGTGTTCACCTTGCAGCTGCAGCTATTTGGCTTTTATCCTGGATCAAGTGTTTAAGTCATGGATGTTTAAAGTTTAACTTCTTCATTTTTGACTAGTATTAAAGTTCACTTTTCATTCAGGAAGTATGACGCTGTGCTGTCAGTGCGCTTCTCCATGTTTGTGATTGGTCGAATGCTCCAAATACCACCCCTTTCATGTGAACGCGCACCTAACTCGATAGGACACGGCTGGCTTGAGCGATCCACTTGATAACCCAGCGTCGTAGTACAGTTTAGCGAGAGCGCGTATGTTTTGGATTAGGCCAACCGGCTAACTCAAACATATCCAGGTTAGGTTGAACCAGGTTCGTTGTATAGGCCCCAGGTGTGGATGTGGTTTTGTAGCGAGGGAAAAAATGGCTGCCTAACAAAACAAATTCAGAGTCTAACGGGGCGTGGTTTGCAATTCGCCCAGCCAATAGAAATAGAATAGAAATTGGCACTCTTTTGTCACCAGGTTCGTACCACCTCTCTAGCAGGGACTAAAAAGTACCAAAAGAGTTCCCGGCACTGAGTAGTCCCGGCGGTGTGAACGCGACATTATTGGTACTAACGGAACTAAAGAACTAAAGTACCAGGGAAAGTCCTGCGGTGTGAACGCGGCTATTAGCTATTAGCCGCGTTCACACCGCAACACATCACATCACAACACAAACCCGGGTGGGGCGGGACCTCATGGCATGGGCGGGAGTCGCGGGACGGCTGCTGCTGCTGCTGCGAGATGGGTCTGTCTGCAGACCGCAGCAAGGAGGCGTTTCCAATAGGGGCGTTTCCTATAGGGGCGTTTCCTAACTTTTTTTATCCAGCTGCTTTTATAAATCCTCGCAGAAGAAGTCATTGTTCTAGTGATGGGAATTCGGGCTCTTCTTGCTGAGCCGGATCATTTGGCTCACCAAGAAGCGCCGGCTCTTTCGGCTCCCAAAGGGCTCTTCAGTTTACCACATATTATACCTTTTAATTAAATCAAATGTAGCGCTGTTTTGACTAATTATTTATATGTGTACACATATATCACTTAAATTATTCAAGACATCCTTTGTACTAAAGTATTCAAAAATAAAAATCACATGTTTAATATAAATTATTTGCTGTGGCCAATTGTTTTCATTGCATTTACAGACCCGTGTAACTCTCTGATACCACCCAATTACTGCATTGACTTGCTTGTAGAACCACGCTACACAAAACAGATAGCAACACCTATAAAAACTATTTAAAAAAAGGGGCTACTGTATCAACCTATATAAAGTATATAAATATAGTTTTTCTCCCTGCAGGAGAGGGAGCGTGCTTTGAGATCAACTGCTAGGCTGCAGCGGGGAGAAGAGGGGGACAAAAAGTAGGAAGAGAAGTAATGGGTCAGAAACCCTCCTTTTTACGCAGCGGTCCAGACATAGACATCATAGCTACGGCGACATAGTTGCCAGTTACTTTTGGCATTAGGGCAGGGATATCTTTCAAGGTTTGACATAATGAATTGTGCTACTTTTAAAGCAAGCAACGATGTTTTCAAATCTGTAATCAAAAAGCTCCTCAAAAACACTATAGAAGCAGTTCCTGCCGTTGTTACGTTAGTTCAAACAGTAACAACGGACTACTTTTCTTAGCGGATGCATGTCAATTTAAATCAATACAAAAAACTATTTTTTAAATCAATAAAATCTTTTTCTAAATCCATAAAAGCATTTCAATTATTATTGGGAGTCATGTCGTTACTTTGTTGAGAATGTGGCCATGTGTAATAAGCGGGATAATGTCCACATTGCACATTGCATAATGTGCCTTCATGCCGATCTAGATCCCTCCGCAAAAACAAAACAAAAAACGTCTCGTTCGCTGGCGAGAGCCGGTGTTGTGTCACATTATGCCTCCCCGTCATGAAATGCCCCCCTTGTCACGGGAACGCGCATTTCTAAATGATACGTTCATTTCTAAATAAAAGTGTTACATTCCTGAAACTTGCTCCATTTATTGGTGCCAGTCCTAGAACCATACCCTGAAAAATGCTCGAGGGTGGGATTCATAGAAACCTCTTTTTTTGGGGGGGGGGGGGGCATTTTATGACAGGCCTGGTCATCACGATAGGTTTCTATGAATCCCACCCTCAAGCATTTTTCAGGGTATGGTTCTAGGACTGGCACCAATAAATGGAGCAAGTTTCAGGAATGTAACACTTTATTTAGAAATGAACGTATCATTTAGAAATGCGCGTTCCCGTGACAAGGGGGGCATTTCATGACGGGGAGGCATAATGTGACACAACACCGGCTCCCGTCGTTCACTATAGGAAACGCCCCTATAGGAAACGCCCCTATAGGAAACGCCTCCTTGCTGCGGTCTGCAGACAGACTCTATTGGCTGCTGCTGAGCTGAAAATGGATAAACGGAAGAAACGCCCAGGTGGCGCTGAAAAACTGCGAGTCTCTGGAGGTGGAGGCTGCTAAATATTCTAAATTGACGGACCTATTTGGTACAGGTGTTACCGTTTAACTGGTTACACCGGGGAAGTCGTTACGTTACCGGTAGGAATGGGGCGTGTACTTTGAGGAGCCATTGTCGAATAGCCAGGAAATACACATTTCGATCGCTTCTTTTGTTGTTTACATTTATCTTCTGGTATATTTGGCTCCACAGGAACACTTTGATGCACATTCAGTATCAGTGTGTGAGGTTGTGGTTAGGATGCCAATATCCGGACGCGTACAGCGAGGACTACAAAATGACAATGAGGTGACTGGGGATGTCTGTTCAAAACATTGCAAACGTGAATAAATCATTTCAAATATGTATTTGTCTCCGACTGTCATTTGTACATCGTTGTTAATGTGATGTTTAGTAGCTTTGATAGCTGTCCATACCTCCAGACAGCCTAAAGTAAGACACAAGTTGTTTACTCACAGCCCGAATGCAGCATCGAGATCCGTGGCCAGCTGTGATCCTCTCGATTAACTTGTGACAGGACTTCTGTAGCTATTCTCCAGCGAGCAAGGTTCCCTCTCGTCACAACACGACTCTACACTGTGCAGAAAAAAACAACATAAATGAAAATAACCTTGCTGGATAGTTTAGAATGAAACAAACAAACTATCTTCCATGGCTGATACTGATGTCACAGTGACGGGTAAACCACAGACTAGTCTAGCGGGGGGGCACAAGTTGAATCCATATAATGAAATTGTTATTTTATATATGTGTCTAATTGCTCCCCCCCACCTGTCTAATTGCTGATTAGTGTGTGTGTATTTAGGCTCTGTTTCCCTGTCTGTTAGGGGCTGGTAGTGTGTGTGAGATCCTTGTGGTGGCTGGTGACTGTGGCACCTGGGCAGCAAATTGAGGCTGTGTCATATGTTTATGAGTAATAAATGCCCACACCGGGTTGTATTTTGGACGTTCTGCCTCTGCCTCCTTGCCTGGGGGGTATACTACGAAGCAGGATTTTCGCTTAGCTGACTAAATTCAAGGAAAACTCCGGCTTTCCGGTCCTACGAAGCTGGTTATCTTTTTAGGAGGCTAGATCTCCATGGTAATTTATGCTTAGCGGCGGCTAACCTGGGGCCTGTACTACGAAGCTGGTTAAACCTAACCTGGATATGTTTGAGTTAGCCGGTTGGCCTAATCCAAAACATACGCGCTCTCGCTAAACTGTACTACGACGCGGGTTATCAAGTGGATCGCTCAAGCCAGCCGTGTCCCATCTAGTTAGGTGCGCGTTCACATGAAAGGGGTGGTATTTGGAGCATTCGACCAATCACAAACATGGAGAAGCGTACTGACAGCGCAGCGTCATACTTCTGAATGAAAAGTCAACTATAATATTAGACATATGCAGAAGTTAAACTTTAAACATCCATGACTTAAACACTTTATCCAGGATAAAAGCCACAGAGCTGCACCTGCAAGGTGAACACAGCTGGGAACAGAACAAGTGTTTGATTGCGTACATTAACAGGTTTATGATATCACTGCCCCGTCTAAAACACGATCTGACTTTAATTACATTTGTCTCGAGTGTTTCGTCAACTTAATGTGTTGCTTAAAATAATACTTCTGCATACAGTATGTGACACTGTGAGTGTTGCACGGCCAGATACGGCTCAGCTGACTCAGATAAGGAGATATATGATACATTATGAAGTGATATGCCGCGGACTGTACTTAATGTACTCTGATCCGGTTACTTATGTTGTGGCCGATATTTAAGTAAGCTTTCTTAACGCTAATGTTATAATAGTCAGATTGCTCTGAAGATGGAGGTGGTATTCTATTAATGTTCACGTTCACACAGTCGGTGATTTTTGCCGGCCGTCTTTCCTGCGACGGCAGTTTTTCTGTATTTCCTTTCTCCTGTAATATGACTTGATCGCTTTAAACTCCGCACACTGAGCTCTGATTGGTCAGCAGGCGGTGCTTTCACTGAGTTGAGCTCTTAGCGTGCAACCTAACCTGTTCCCGACCAGGTTAGCTGCTTAGCATATATTACCATGGAGATCTAGCCTGCTAAAAAGAGAACCAGCTTCGGATGACCGGAAAGCCGGAGTTTTCCCTGAATTTAGCCGGCTAAGCGAAAATCCTGCTTCGCAGTATACCCCCCTGGTCGGGACCAGGTTAGGTTGCACGCTAAGAGCTCAACTCAGTGAAAGCACAGCCTGCTGACCAATCAGAGCTCAGTGTGCGGAGTTTAAAGCGATCAAGTCATATTACAGGACAAAGGAAATACAGAAAAGTTGCCGCAGGAAAGACGGCCGGCAAAAATCACCGACTGTGTGAACGTGAACATTAATAGAATATCACCTCCCATCTTCAGAGCAATCTGACTATTTAACATTAGCGTTAAGAAAGCTTACTTAAATATCTGCCACAACATCAGTAACCGGATCAGAGTACATTAAGTGCAGTCCGCGGCATATCACTTCATAATGTATCATATATCTCCTTATCTGAGTCAGCTGAGCCGTATCTGGCCGTGCAACACTCACAGTGTCACATACTGTATGCAGAAGTATTATTTTAAGCAACACATTAAGTTGACGAAACACTCGAGACAAATGTAATTGAAGTCAGATCGTGTTTTAGACGGGGCAGTGATATCATAAACCTGTTAATGTACGCATTCAAACACTTGTTCTTTTACCAGCTGTATTCACCTTGCAGGTGCAGCTGTGGCTTTTATCCTGGATAAAGTGTTTAAGTCATGGATGTTTAAAGTTTAACTTCTTCATATGTCTAATATTATAGTTTTCATTCAGAAGTATGACGCAGCGCTGTCAGTATGCTTCTCCATGTTTGTGATTGGTCGAATGCTCCAAATACCACCCCTTTCATGTGAACGCGCACCTAACTCGATAGGACACGGCTGGCTTGAGCGATCCACTTGATAACCCGCGTCGTAGTACCGTTTAGCGAGAGCGCGTATGTTTTGGATTAGGCCAACCGGCTAACTCAAACATATCCAGGTTAGGTTGAACCAGCTTCGTAGTACAGGCCCCTGGTCGGGCCGCTCAACGGTCAGTCTCACAAATGCATTTACATTTATTAAACAATGACCAATACAAAATAAACGTTCATTAAAAAAAATCTGAAATAACTGTGTTATTAGGAGTTAGTTAATGTCTAATATTGAATAATTCTTGATTAAGTTTGATAAAATCTGTAACGGATTTTAAAGTGTGTTTAAAAGTGATTTTAACTAATGAGAATGATGGAAAACAACAGCATCATCTGGTAAAATTAAGGGCCTGCTGCCATCTAGTGGTTGAGTCCTGAATCTCCACCAAAGATTAACCAGCAACAACATCTGAGTAATGTAGGAGTGGAAAGGCTTGACCTGCTGTTTGTTGATCAATTAATGTCGTCTTCTTCCGTTTGCTTTAATGTTGAGTACGTAGTTGTGCAGCACTCCCACCGCCACAACGAAGAACCCTGTTACAGTTTTTTTCAGTTGCTAACACACACACACACAAATCTCACATAAAGCATACTTATTTAAACCCACACTCAAAGAGCAAAACCTCAGCTCAAATCTCCAAAACTCTAAACACATTTTCAGCTCTGCACCCAATTTGCAATTCAACTCGGCACTTTTTGCAAAACACTGCACACGGTTCTCTAAGTAAGACACAGAAATCTGGCATTTTCAAAAAACACTGCCATAAAAATGCTACACACATGAACCAATGAACAAATACACATGCCAAATGCAACCCGGTATCATGGCAAGACGTGAACATGTGACGATGTAACAAGCTGGGAGTGGTGAAGATGTCACGATTTCGTCCCTTCAAACGACAGTTACACGGTATTGTTAACATGGTCCAACCAGTGGAGATATACCCGGAAATGCCAAGCAAATGCTACCCCGACGGTCGGTTGTTATTGTCAATATTAATATAATTTATTTTGTAATAGTCACACTCGCTGATGTTCTTGTTACCCCAGCTGGTCGAGTAAATCCCCGTCAACAAGCGCTCCTGGCCCCAGCAGTGTGCATTACGGGTTAGTGTCCCCTTTTTGGCTTCCTTATGTCATGAGCTTCTCGCAGCGTTATTAATTACAACCTTTAACCATAGACTGTATATATATATATAAAGCCTTTAACCCTCTGAGACCCACATAGGACATTTCTGTTTTTGTATATTTTTGTTGTTTTGCCTAATAAATTGTCATTTCTTTGCAGTTAAAATCAAGTTTTACACATCCCAGAAATCAACACAACCTCAGCTAATGATATGTGTCACTCATTAGAGACTTATATACACTATAATAGGGGATATTTGCCCATAAATAAAAATAAATAAAAAACGGAGCTTGACATGTTTTACTTATTTCATTAAAAAGAACTGCTAACCATAACATTGAAAGAAACATTCAACACAGAAAATTGCACACATTTATTATCATTGTATCATAACTGATTAGAAGATTCTAACGTATTCTGTTCAATAGTTATGCCCATTCTTTTGGGCAGTGTCCATGGGCGTTTTTTTGCGAAGATTGTCATTTTCTGTCCTGCCAATTTTGAAGAGTACCATGATATATCAATGTCCTCAATCACACATGGCATGCTGAGCAGATTCGTCTGAATTTTCATCAACCATTGTCCCCTTGAAAAATCTGCTCCAAAGCCTCAGCTGTAGTAAACGTCTGCTGCCGTCCTTGTTTACTTTCAAAACACTAAAGACGTATTCCACTTTTATTTATTTATTTCGCGGCGTGGAATTATACGGCTCTCATTTCAGTAAACATAACATCAGAACAGACAGGCACCCTCCTGAATCAGACTCCGATTGGCTGTGACTGCATCCACTCAGAGTGTCCGATTCAGGAAACGTGACTCTTCACTCTTTACGTCAGAAACAAAGATGGTGGATGAGAATAGATCTATAAATGATTGAGCGATTGCGCCAGAATCAAGGTGAGACCATCCGCAGCATATACAACTTTATGCATTCATTTCACCGAAATAAGTAAACGCCTCTCAATGAAAAACTGAATAGAGTTGTTTAGTGCCGTTTTTGTAGTTGAAGAGGAAAAACACGGCATGTCTCTGGCTTGAAACAGCTGAGAAGTTATGACGCTTTGAACACAACGTGATCTTTGGGATCGTATATACGGCCCCGTGGGTCTCAGAGGGTTAACCGTTAACGTATGCAGCGTTTCATAGAACGTTGTTAATGTTCAGCCACCGTAGTTTTACACCGAACGTGATGACGTCATTCCTGGCGTCGTTCGAAGAGCCTTAATGTTTTGTGACGTAATGAGTAGTGTCATCTTCCCTGCAAGAGACTCACACATCTGAATTGGAAGTAGGCTACTCCCGGCTTGGTAATACTTAGTTTGTTCAGAGAGACTGTAGCTTTTGAAAAGACAGCAAGTAAGAAAAGATACAAACTTGAACATTTTCGATTTAATTTAAACATTAGGCTAAAAGTTGAATACATTCGAACTCCAGGAACAACATCAACTGTAGGTTGCACACACAACACAACTAAAGGCAGCTTTATATTTCAAGGCTAACCCTTTGCTCCTGAAACTCAATTGTTTAGTTTAGACACATTTCTCAAAATGGAGGGAACTGAATATTCTAGCAAATTCCTGCTCCAGGTGGCAGAAGATGCGTCAAAATATAAGCAGAAGCTGTTTGCTAAAGAACTGTTCTCACAAAGCCTCGAACTACAGTCTATGCAGTCTGAAAACAATGTTCTAAAGGCAACTATTGAGGAAAACAAGGATGAATTCACAAATAAGCTACAGTATATGAAGGACCTTCTTGACGAGAAAAAATATTCTAACAAAGAAGATGGATACGCAGTGGCAGTGGCAGAGGCAAAAATCGATAAGCTGCAGCGATCACTTGTCACTAAGGACACCCAATTTGAGGAACAGAAAAAAGAACTCATTGTAAAGTATGAGTCTCTCATGCAGATAATCTCAGCAGAGTGTGAAGAAAATGAGAGGAATCTGCTGGCAACGCATACAAGGGAAATAAGCAGGATGTTGGGAGAGAAGAATGAAAAACTAGATAAAATATTGCAAGAGAAGATGCAAGAATGTGAAGCTGATGTGTTAAAGGAGACGGATAAAGTCCTTCAGAAGGAACAAGAGATGGAGAACTTAAGAGAGGGAATGGCCGCTGAAATCAAGACCGGTATTTTTCATAAAAGATTAGATGCACATGTGGAAAATTATATAGGCAAGAAACGCCAGGAGGACCTAGTTGAAAGACTGAGGAAAGAAGTAGTGAGACTAGATGCTCGGCCGGATTTAACTAATGATTTGGCTAAGTCACAGAAACATTGCGAGAATCTCAAGATGATTATTAAAAGAAAGAATATGGAAATATTCAATATAAAGAAGGATGAAAAATCATTGGTAGAAGATTTGTCAAATGAAAAGGACCGAAACCTTATTACAAATCTTAAATTAAACAAAGAGAAGGAGAATTACAGGATATTGGACCAAAACTTCAGAATCGCCGAGATTGAACACAGGAAGACCAGGGCAAGGCTGAACCAGAACATGAATGAAAACAAGGTCCTGAAAGGAAAGATCTTAGATCTATATTCTCAACTCAGGGGCTGTGAGCCACTCTTGATCAAAGAGCGCGCAAAAACCCAACACATGGCGAACTGCATCATGCGCTGTCAGGAAGATATACAAGCAGTGGCTGATATCACCAAACCCAAGAAGCTTATTCTCGCTGTTGCTCGCCTCAAAGCTAAGCACGTAGATGGCAATGACAGAGTGCCAATGGAGGAAGACACGAGGACAGGGTATCGTCGTGTGGTTGATGGTTTGAGGCGTAAGGTTACATTAATGACAAAGGTTCACGCAGCCGATGCCAAGCTAGTGGAATGCACCAAGGAAGAGGTTGACTGTTTTAATCAAAGAAAGATGGACTTGTGTGTTGAAAAAACCAACATCATCAACGAGTCAACACGCGAGATCTTCGAGCTAAAAGAAAAACTCAGAACCACGGAAAATCTTCTTGAAAGGGCAACAGACACAACACCGAAGAGGGTGGACTCGTGGTTAGACGAAAAGTACCTGAGAAAAACCAAAACCGCTTCAGAAGAAACATTGTTTTTAGAGGAAGCAATGGTTTCAGAGGAAACATTGGGACACTTCCCCCGAGGGAAAAGGACAAATGTGAGTCCTGAAAACTATTCGCATGAGGATGTTGACCTTCCAACTATTTACCTGTAAATTGTAACTTGCGTACGGGTTTTCTCCGGGTTTTGTCCGGGTTTTGTCCCGCATCACTATATATTGCAAAAAAAACAAAACAACTGTCAGACTGAGTAGATCTGAACTTCAACCCACTCCTCAAAACAGTCGAGAACAACCTTCAATCGTTGGATGAACTTCCCAATATCGACCATAGGTTATAGTGCTGCGTCTGTAAGGGTTTCCAGGGTTCGCTCTGCGTTTCGTCCCGCATCAGTATTTGTGATAGACAAATACAGTGTAAAAAAACTGTTAGAGTAAGTTAATCTGAACTCCAACCCAGGGGTCGAAATTAACTTTTTTCCTGAGTGTCCCACAACTGTCCCGAATTCTACTTTGTATTGTCCCGGATATAACCAGCAGTGTCCCAAATTTAAATTTGTATCGTCGCCCCCCCAATTATGCAGAATACATATCATTTGTCAGTTAATCATCACACCATAGACTCTGGTCCACCATGTAAGTTTAAAATACTTATTCTTTTAAACATATCATATAACATATACAGATCAAACATATCATATAACATATACAGATCAGCCATTAGTCTGATCTGTTGCCTCTCCTAGAGTAGAAGGGAAGAGAGTTGTTTTAAGACATGTTTTTCTATTGTTTCTCAATATCCAGACTTATGTATCATTGTCATGTCAACATTGAAGAATTCTGATTTGTATTTTTCAATTCAATACGATATGGCTGTATGGTCTCTGTGTTTTATGATCGGAACCCTCTATCTGGCAATAAAAGTGGTATGAATGATAATAAAAAAAACAGAAGTTCCATAATACAGTTTAATAAATGTATCTATCTAAACAGATCTTCACATTTACTATTTACATGTATGTAGTTGCTAAACATGGGCCGTCGTGTTCTCTGGCCACTTTGCCACCACTTCTCAACTGCCTGCTCTGCATTATAGTCCTCAACCTCAGGGCCATGCAGAGATATACGGAGGAGGGAATTTAGCATTTGGTTAGAGAGGGATCCTCTCCAGTCAGACTTGATCCTTTTCATGCAGGAGAAGCCTCTCTCACAGCATGATGTTGACATCGGGAACACAAGCAGTATCTCTACGATCATCTGCATGTGGGGAAACTGTTCAGGCCTCCCTATGGCACCTTGCAAAAGTCTCTGCCATAACACCTGAGACTGAAGATGCCTGAACACAGTGGAAGCCGTCTTCCACTGTGGTAAGTTAGTTGTCTTAAGTGTCAATGTTAGCTAGCGCTAGCTAACATTGACACTTAAGACAACTAACTTACCACAGTGGAAGACGATGCATCATGACCAGGACTTGGGACTTTCTCGTTTCTGGAGTCGGCAGAATTGGCATTGGGGCTTGCATCAGGGCCAGGGGGCTGCTTATTCAACCACCTCAGCATTTCTTTCTTCTTGTTTCTTTCTGTCGTGACCGTTGCATTGGCGCGACTCGAGTCTAGCAGCAGTCAGCAGCAGAGTAGATGACGTAGAATGCATTCTATGATTTGACAGCCCAATAACTTTGAAAATAACACCCATTTTGAAGTTTACTTTTAATTTTTTTTTCACTGTCCCGAAATAGTCCCGGACAAAATAGATTTGTGTCCCAGTAGGAATTTGTATGGTCCCCGGGACATCGGGACATTGTTAGCTGCGAGCCTTGCTCCAACCCACTCCTCAAAAACAGTAATAATAAAATCTTTGATTTATTTATTTAATTTACACACGTAAGAAGTCTTCTTTTGAGTCAAATTGTCGTTTACTCTTACATGTTTTGTATACTCTCGTGATGCATTTTGTACCCTCTGGACACCTTCGTGGCAAAAATGTACACGCCCATAATAACTGCTATTAAATCATTATAAATGATTTTTTCTACTTTTTTTTTCATGAATCACTTAAACAACTTATAACGTACTCAAAACTACCAAACATTCAATAATATTCTGGATCTTAACCCTTTAAATGCCTGTTTAATTATTTGCATTATTTATTACAAAAAAACACAAAACCTTAAATGTTTTCAATGTAATAATTAGTAGAGGGATGGGGCTTTGGTGGTTATTAGAGTCTTGGATGTGTCAAAGATTGACAATAAAATTGATTTCACTGCATTATTATTTTTTATGTAGTGTCAGATACTACCTCTGGACCCCTTCGTGGCAAAAATGTACACGCCCATAATAACTGCAATTAAATTATCATACATTAACATTTCTTTCTACTTTTTTTTCAGAAATCACTGAAACAACTTATAACGTAAATGGTAAATGGTAAATGGACTGTACTTATATAGCGCTTTATCCAGTCTTTAAGACCCCTCAAAGCGCTTTACATACTACATGCCGTTCACCCATTCATACAGAGCAGTGGATGTTAGGACATGCACTAACATACATACACATTCACACACCGTTGGCCATGCCATCGGGAGCAACTCAGGGTTAAGTATCTTGCTCAAGGATACATCGACATGTTGACTGCATGGGCTGGGATCGAACCCACAACCTTCTGGTTGAAAGACGACCGCACTCCCTCGCAGCCACAGTCGCCCGTTCTCACGTACTCAAATCTACCAAATATTCGATATTTTTCAGGATGTTAACCCATTAAATGCCTGTTTCATTATCTGAATTATCTCATTATTTATTAAAAAAGAACACACAAAATGAAAAATGTTCGATATAATAATTAGTAGAGGGATGGAACTTTGGTGGTTGTTAGAGTCTTGGATGTGTCAAAGATTGACAATAAAATTGATTTCACTGCATTATTATTTTTTATGTAGTGTCAGATACTACCTCTGGACCCCTTCGTGGCAAAAATGTACACGCCCATAATAACTGCAATTAAATTATCATACATCAACATTTCTTTCTACTTTTTTTTCAGAAATCACTGAAACAACTTATAACGTACTCAAATCTACCAAATATTCGATATTTTTCAGGATGTTAACCCATTAAATGCCTGTTTCATTATCTGAATTATCTCATTATTTATTAAAAAAGAACACACAAAATGTTCGATATAATAATTAGTAGAGGGATGGAACTTTGGTGGTTGTTAGAGTCTTGGATATGTCAAAGATTAGCAACAAAACTGATTTGACTGAATTATGATTGTTTACGTAGTATCAGATACTACCTCTGGACACCTTCGTGGGAAAAAATGCCTCATTGACTGCCATTCAAACCACCTTTTTTGATCTCACTGCCATTGCAGTATAAAACCATGCATTTTGTAATGTCAGCATTTCGGGGCCCCAACAGTGTGTGTGTGTGTGTGTGTGTGTGTGTGTGTGTGTGTGTGTGTGTGTGTGTGTGTGTGTGTGTGTGTGTGTGTGTGTGTGTGTGTGTGTGTGTATCTGTAAGCATGCACTGATCATTTCAGGGTAAAAAAAGGGCATCTTTTGATCTTTTGAAGGATGCATTTCATGTGTCTTTGAAGAGTTGCTCGAGTAATTAAAAAAGAAAAACAACTGTTAGTTTGTTTACGCACCTGGCTGCTTTCACAGCCAAATGTTAACATGCGTTTGGCTGAGGGGTTATTTCATGAGTGAGCAGAGAAGGAGAAAGTCCTGGAGCCAAGAGTAGGAGCTAAAATGAAGAGGCATTTCACTGCACAAGAGGCCGTAGAAATGGTCATGCAGCCTTCATCTGCAAGCGATGACTCTTCTTCTGAAGAAACAAGCTCCGAGTCTGACATTGAATTATCTCTGGGATCCTCCACAACTGAGAGTGCTTCTGAATGTTTGTCTGAAAGTGGGGAGGACACTGAGGATCCGGCCCATCCTAGCAGTGAGTGGACAGGGGGAAATGGGCAAGTCTCCATCTCATGCCGAGACGCTGCGCTACATTCAGGCACCCATCGGTGATTCCAGGGCCCACAAAATATGCCATATCAAGAATTTATGATGTGGCATCCTCTTTTGACCTTTTCTTCACTCCTGACATGATTCAGCTAATTTTACAGATGACAAATCTCTATGGGAGGCGTTCAGTGTCAGGATGGAACGATGTGGATGCTGAAGAGATTCGGGCTTACATGCGACTTCTCATCCTGGCGGGTGTGTACCGGTCCAAAGGGGAATCTACTGTTATGGAAATCTTAGACCTAGTCAATACTGTTGAGATATACAATTAGAATGATCAATCAATAAACTGGTGAAACAAATAGAGTTGTCTTTCTGGTTCTTTATTCGAGGCGCCTCGAAGGCACAGGTCTCACAGAGTATAGGATAGTCTGCAGGAGTGTGCACAATAGTCACAAAATAGCAAAGCTTATATACAAGATAGGGCGGGCAGACAGTTTTATGTGTAGCTGTCGAAAGTATAACGGTTATCAGCATATGGAAGTTCAAACTTAGTGTGAAGAGGAGTATCAGCATAGTCTGCCAACTCAGCCCTGTGGCCTTGAAGCGCTTGAGATTAATGACCCTCTTTAGAGTATGCAGAGAAAACAGCACATATGAAGAAATGGTACAGTAGTGTTAGACAATGCTTTTAGAAGCATTTGGTTTTAGCATATAAGGTAACATAAGACATTTCCACTACACTACCCGCAGCCTGTGGGATGACCAGAGTGGGAGACCATTCTTCAGGGCCACCCTGTCCCACAAACGCTTTGAAATGATAAGCTCCAGCCTCCGATTCGATGACCGACTCACTCGTCCCGCTCGATACAAGAAGGGAAAGCGTACAGCTTTCCGAAATATGTGGAACAAGTGGACAGAGCGCCTCCCACTCTTGTTCAATCCAGGGGAAGACATCTGTGTCGATGAGCAGCTCGTAGCCTTCAGAGGCCGCTGCAAATTCCGGCAGTACATCCCCAGCAAGCCAGCGAAGTACGGGCTGAAAATCTGGATCACCGCAGATGTCGCCACATCATATGCCTGGAGGTGCCAGGTGTATACTGGAAAAGCCGCTGGTGAATCTCCGGAGAAGGGCCAGGGAAAGCGAGTCATCCTGGACATGACTGAGGGGCTCAAAGCAGAGTAAGCAGAGAGCTGTCTTGTCATCTGTGTTTGCATTCACAACCACCACCACAGCAGTCAGCTACATCCCACGGCGGGGAAGAAATGTCCTACTTCTGAGCAGCAAACACAGAGAGCCAGCTGTACATCAGGATGACAAGAAGAAACCAAGTCATCATTGACTACAATCGCTGCAAGGGTGGCGTGGACAACCTTAACAAGGTATGTGATTATATGCTTTTATTACTATATGAATTGATTCCAAACGTAGTCTATTTATTCTCACTGATTGCATGTGTTTATTTGAGATAACTATGTATTTATTATAAGTGCTTATCATTCATTAGACATATTTCTTGCATTTATATAAATAATGAATTATATAAAATACTTGTGAATGCTGAGGAAGGATATTTATTTATATTCTATTTTTGTCCTTGATCGTTTGTAGGTGGTCAGTACCTACAGATGTAGGAGGCGGACACTTCGGTGGCCTCTTGTCCTGTTCTTCAACTGCATTGATGTCTCCGCCTTCAATGCTTGTGTGCTGTTCACTGCAGTAAATCCCTCCTGGAACCAGCAAAGAACCTACAAACGGAGGTTGTTCTTAGAAGATCTGGGGAAATCCATGGTGTCCTCACAGATCATGTGGAGAAAGCACCCCCTGTGAACAGCAGCTGCTGCTGCCATGGTGGTGGAGTTACAGACCAATGTTGCTGCCCTCGCAGAAACCACCGAGACCGCCATCACCACTCGTGCCACGGCTCGACCAGAAGGAGACGCACGCACACACACACACACACACACACAAAGCCTGGATATTTCTGTTTCAAATGTGTTCCTATTTCATATGTTCTGTTGTGTTCTCTTTTGTTGTTGAAGTTTTCAAAATTGTTGCAGTTTGCCCAATAAATGTTCACATCGATGACTCAGATGTCAGAGGGAAAATGGTTGAATCTTGTGGAATACAGTACAAATGTCAAATATAACTACTTTTCTTCTAGATGAAATGCTGACATTACAAAATGCATGGTTTTATACTGCAATGGCAGTGAGATCAAAAAAGGTGGTTTGAATGGCAGTCAATGAGGCATTTTTTGCCACGAAGGTGTCCAGAGGTAGTATCTAATACTACGTAAACAATCATAATTCAGTCAAATCAATTTTGTTGCTAATCTTTGACATATCCAAGACTCTAACAACCACCAAAGTTCCATCCCTCGACTAATTATTATATCGAACATTTTTCATTTTTTGTGTTTTTTCGTAAGACAAAATTAAATAATTCCAATAATTAAACAGGCACGCCTAGACTACTGCAACTCCCTCCTGGCTGGTCTGCCTGCATGTGCCATCCGACCTCTGCAGCTCATCCAGAATGCAGCGGCTCGTCTGGTCTTCAACCTTCCTAAATGTTCCCACACCACGCCGCTCCTCCGCTCCCTCCACTGGCTTCCGGTAACTGCTAGAATCCACTTCAAGACACTGGTACTTGCGTATCATGCTGCGAATGGATCTGGCCCTTCCTACATCCAGGACATGGTTAAACTGTACACCCCAGCACGTGCACTCCGCTCTGCATCAGCCAGCTCGCTGCACCCTCGCTGCGAGGGGGACCCAAGTTCCCATCAGCAAAAACACGTGGGTTTGCTATCCTGGCTCCAAAATGGTGGAATGAGCTCCCCATTGACATCAGGACAGCAGATAGCTTGCACATCTTCCAGACTGAAAACTCATCTCTTTCGACTCCACCTCGAGCGATAGAACTACTAACAGAGCACTTATATACTAATAAAGGACTGGCTTATCTAAAGCCAGTTGAGTAGCACTTGAAATGTTTTAGCTCTATGAAACCTGATGTACTTATATGATTCTGTTTTCTTCAAGTTTGTATCTTGTTGGTCGAACACACTTATTGTAAGTCACTTTGGATAAAAGCATCAGCTAAATGCAATGTAATGTAACTTAAACTGTCAAGTGAGTTAAACAGCAGTTATTAAGATGAAGTGAATTTATAAATGATGTTATAATGCTGTGACGAAGATGGCTTCGTCACTGTGGACTGACGGCTTCGGGCTTTGTATATTGCACATGTGTTTTATTTTGAAAAGTGTTCCCTTTCCCCATGTCTGTTGCTGTTGATTGTGTGCACCTGGTGCCCTGTGTTGTCTCCTCCCCCCCACCTGTGTCTAATTGCTCCCCCCCACCTGTCTAATTGCTGATTAGTGTGTGTGTATTTAGGCTCTGTTTCCCTGTCTGTTAGGGGCTGGTAGTGTGTGTGAGATCCTTGTGGTGGCTGGTGACTGTGCAGGGGCAGATCTAGACAAATATTCATGGGGTGGCAAGAGGGTGGCAGGAGATTTTGAGGGGTGGCATCCCCTGACAGAAGTATATGCTGATTTAAATCGCAATCATATCAATCAATTAGGGGTGTAACGGTACACGTACTGAAATTATTCGGTACGGGCCCTTCAGTTCGGTACACGAGTGTACCGAACGAATATAGTGTTAAACGTAAAAAATTGAGAACATGAACAACTTTCTGGAAGTAATCTATATCATTTAATTTCCTTGGACGAGAGGCATACTATGAGAGCTGGTCACAGGGATGCGTTCATATGTAGTCAGTAATTTGAGGAACTGTCGAAATGGCGAACGCAGATAAAGTTGAGCTTGAAAATCCTCCAGCATCATTGAAGTCTCCGGTTTGGGAACATTTTGGTTTCGCAGTTACGTACAAGGATGACGGACAAAGACAGGTGGACCGAACCAAAGCTGTTTGTCGGCATTGTTCAACTAACATTGGTTACGCGGCTGGCAATACATAAAACTTGCACACTCATTTGAAAAGGCATCACCCGAACGTGAATATCACCGGTACCAAAAGACTGCAGCGCAAACCCAACTCCCGCTAGCATTTAAGCCTCCACCGCTCGCAGAGAGTTCAGACCGAGCCAAAGCTATTACAAACGCCAAGTATCCTTATGTTGCCATGGTAGCAAAGCGCTACCTGGCTGTATCTGCTACCTCTGTCCCTAGCGAGAGAGGGTGTTCTCCACAGCAGGAGACATTGTTAGTGCCAACAGATCTGCCCTTTTGGCAAGCAATGTGGACAAGTTCATCTTTCTTTAGAACAACATGAAAATACAATGACAAGCAAGTCATTATGTCAAGCTGGCTGCTCAGTACTACAGTTCAAATACAGATTATTTCAGTTCATCGAAATGCTGCACCTTAATGTTTATTTTACTATATTTTGTATTTATTTGAATACATTAGTCACAGTTTAATAATAATTTAAAAAAAATATTTAATGTTTTGTGATAATTTTTCCTGCTGTACCAAAAACGTACCGAACCGACCCGTGACCTAAAAACGAGGTACGTACCGAGCCGAAATGTTTGTGAACCGTTACACCCCTACAATCAATTTTAACTTGGAAAGCCACAATATTAATATTTTAAATCAATCACATAGGTGATATTATTGTGGCACATCAGTAAAGCCTTACATATAAGGTGGCAGACGTAATTTAATGAATTTTAACTGAACAATAACTGAATGAGTTTGTCTCACTCTTAGACCAGCAGGGGTACCAGATCTATGCAGACTGCTGCAATAAGTACATTAATTAACTGTCTCATCGATGTTTGTCTGAATTAATATGATACTATTAACAATGATATTATTCCTATCAGCTGTCAATCACTGTTAATAAATAATTATAATAATAAATTTAATTTGTTAGCGTTTTTACAGGTGCTCAAAGACGCTTTACAGATATAGTGAATAACTGTTATGATTAACATATTCATTTATTATTGAATACACTATATTTTTTGGAGGAGTTAATGATGAATGTTCATCAAGATGCTTGCTCACCCTCCTTCAAATTTGAAAAACAAGTAATTATATAATTATTGACAGTGTTGGGAAAGTTCACTTTCTACATGAACTAGTTCAGTTCACAGTTCACACATTTTAAAATGAACTAGTTCAGTTCATAGTTCATAATTCAAAATGTTGAACTAAAGTTCATGGTTTCAAAAATGAACTAATTTATAGTTCATAGTTCTTTTTTCAATACGTTGCTGCGAGCTATTATTTGTCTCCTGTACGATGTTAATGGGCCATTTCAATTTTTACAATATCCTCAGAGGGCCGTACAAGTTATTGACCTCTGCTTAAAAAAACTAAAATCACAGCCCATTCATTTCATTCTGTGCAAAGAAAAAGCAACCTCTTATTCCAGATATCTCACCATGACTCGCGTATGCATGCACATGCAGGGTGTGGCGTGACCACCAAAACAGAAAGATAATTTATGGACACAAGATGTGTGCAAATGTATTTAGTTTCCTATCCATGTGAACATGGTTTAAGTGGGGGGGACCTAACCTCCTCTAGAGGGGTCCGGGGGGCATGCTCCCCTGGGAAGATTTGTTGCACTTTGAGAGCAACATTAGGAGATCTATGGACACATCTCTCAACACCCAAACACAACTGTAAGCAGATTTTCTTTTAATTTATGGATATTTGACAAATCACTCCCCTTTCAAACTGTATTCTTCTTTATTAATAACTGTCATATAGTATTTTATACCTGTTTACTTTATTCTCTTATTTTTTTTAGAACTATAATGATCATATAAGATGTGCCTTTACCTCACTGGTTGTAGACAAAGCTTCTTATATTCGTTAGCATAGCTAGCTAACCAGATGCTAATGATAACAACACAGTTATTGACTGTATGACAGATGAGCAGATCGCCACTGGGCTTTCAACTAAAGACACAGACACGCAGAAACTGCGGCATGTGTATGGACTTATCGGTACTGCAATTTCTGAAGTGCTGGAGTGGCGTTCTGGTGCTCTCCGTCAGAACTGCACCCCTGTCAGTCGAGACATATACCACGTGATGACACGTTAGGCTCGTGTTGTGTTCAAGGACCCTGACCTTGGCCAGGAAAAACAGGCACTCGCTTGTTTAATTTTTTTGCGGTCTAGATTTCTTTCATTTTTTAATTTTTTGCGTGTGTTTATAAATTACCTCGAGGGCCGTACCAAATTGTCTCGCGGGCCGTATACGGCCGGAGGTTCCCCACCCCTGCCGTAGAGTCTCACTCTGAGCGAGTGCTGCTGCAGCTGCTCTCGGCTTCGTCCATACCAATTCATTCATTCATTCAATGCTCGCCGGTTCCGCGGTTCCACATTGTTTGTTGTGAGGAGTCTGATATATTTAGTATATTTATATTTTAGTGCGACAGCCAGTGATGTACCTGAACGCGTTCAATGAATGATCGTTCATGAACGCGTTCATATTTTGGGCGAACGTGAACTGAACGTACTGTATTTCCGCTAGATGAACGTAATTGAGAACGCGTTCATTCTCAGCGCTGTATAACGGCGTTCAAAACTGCGTTCATTCTCAGCACTGTATTATAACGGCATTCAAAAGTGTGCCAGATTTCATATGCCTTTCAGCCGAAAACCCAGTTAAAACACACCGTAAACAGGCTTCAAAATAATGCGGAACAATGTGGAACCGCGGAACCGGCGAGCATTGAATGAATGAATGAATTAGTATGGACGAAGCCGAGAGCAGCTGCAGCAGCACTCGCTCAGAGTGAGACTCTACGGCAGGGGTGGGGAACCTCCGGCCTCCGGCCGTATATGGCCCGCGAGACAATTTGGTACGGCCCTCGAGGTAATTTATAAACACACGCAAATGAAAATGAAAGAAATCTAGACCGCAAAAAAATTAAACAAGCGAGTGCCTGTTTTTCCTGGCCAAGGTCAGGGTCCTTGAACACAACACGAGCCTAACGTGTCATCACGTGGTATATGTCTCGACTGACAGGGGTGCAGTTCTGACGGAGAGCACCAGAATGCCACTCAAGCACTTCAGAAATTGCAGTACCGATAAGTCCATACACATGCCGCAGTTTCTGCGTGTCTGTGTCTTTAGTTGAGAGCCCAGTGGCGATCTGCTCATCTGTCATACTGATCAGACAGTCAATAACTGTGTTGTTATCATTAGCATCTGGTTAGCTAGCTATGCTAACGAATATAAGAAGCTTTGTCTACAACCAGTGAGGTAAAGGCACATCTTTATATGATCATTATAGTTATAAAAAAAACAAGAGAATAAAGTAAACAGGTATAAAATACTATGAACTATAAATTAGTTCATTTTTGAAACCATGAACTTTAGTTCAACATTTTGAATTATGAACTGTGAACTGAACTAGTTCATGTAGAAAGTGAACTTTCCCAACACTGGCGACAGCCAGGGGTGACAGGCGCGTACGCGTCACAGGCAACTTGCTGTTGCCAGATTGGGTGGTTTTCCGCATTATTTTGAAGCCTGTTTACGGTGTGTTTTAACTGGGTTTTCGGCTGAAAGGCATATGAAATCTGGCACACTTTTGAACGCCGTTATAATACAGTGCTGAGAATGAACGCACTTTTGAACGCCGTTATACAGTGCTGAGAATGAACGCGTTCTCAATTACGTCCATCTAGCGGAAATACAGTACGTTCAGTTCACGTTCGCCCAAAATATGAACGCGTTCATGAACGATCGTTCATTGAACGCGTTCAGGTACATCACTGATTATTGATATACAGTTACAACCTTGATTTTACATCAGAAAGAACAAACATTAAAGAAGTGACTAACTGCATCAGTTAGGGTTAAAAAACGTGTATTCAGCTAAAACATCGCTGCAGTTATTATCCAGTGGAAGGTCCTTACCTACTGGCCTAGTTACATCAAAGTGGTTACTTTGTTTGGCTGGGCAGTGAAGTTTTATACACCGTCTTATTTTACTTTCTCAGGACTTAAAACTGTTTTTTGGGGGCAGACCCCCTCAAAGAAAAAAATATATACACGCATACAAGGTCATCATCTTAACAGTTTGTTATTCTCATCGAGTCATCCGTGAGCAGAGCATCAAGTTGACGTGTCTATTACAGCTGAATGCAGCGATTACTATTCTGTTCAGCAAAACGCCTCACAAACGTATTAAGATCAACAGCTTTAGTGCGTTTTGATTCAATGCTGAGTACAGCCAAACTGACAGTCTCTTCTCTGTCAGTGTAGACCGCAACTACCTCATTCCTTCAGTGCTTGGGTCCGAACGAAAGGCTTCTCGTTTTGCGCCGTTCCCCCTGTTCAAGTGAATTCGCCACCAATCATATTTCCACTCTCGCGCCAGGACCGGGGGAGGGGTTACATGACGTGCATCTTGTGGTGCATTCACTTGCACTCGGACATTAGAGACTTTCTCTCATAAATGTCCGATGAGCCACAACTTTTCTTTCAAAAACAAAGATGCCAACTGGGGTGGCAGCCGGGGTGGCAAGGCTATTGTTTAGGGTGGCAGTTGCCACCCCATGCCACCCCGATAGATCCGCCCCTGTGACTGTGGCAACTGGGCAGCAAATTGAGGCTGTGTCATATGTTTATGAGTAATAAATGCCCACACCGGGTTGTATTTTGGACGTTCTGCCTCTGCCTCCTTGCCTGGGGGGTATACTACGAAGCAGGATTTTCGCTTAGCCGACTAAATTCAAGGAAAACTCTGGCTTTCCGGTCCTACGACGCTGGTTCTCTTTTTAGCAGGCTAGATCTCCATGGTAACTTATGCTTAGCGGCTAACCTGGTCGGGACCAGGTTAGGTTGCACGCTAAAAGCTCAACTCAGTGAAAGCACAGCCTGCTGACCAATCAGAGCTCAGTGTGCGGAGTTTAAAGCGATCAAGTCATATTACAGGAGAAAGGAAATACAGAAAAGTTGCCGCAGGAAAGACGGCCGGCAAAAATCACCGACTGTGTGAACGTGAACATTAATAGAATATCACCTCCCATCTTCAGAGCAATCTGACTATTTAACATTAGCGTTAAGAAAGCTTACTTAAATATCTGCCACAACATAAGTAACCGGATCAGAGTAACATTAAGTGCAGTCCGCGGCATATCACTTCATAATGTATCATATATTTTCTTATCTGAGTCAGCTGAGCCGTATCTGGCCGTGTCTTCCTCCTGTACATTAGCAGATAAAAGGCATCACATACTTGAATGAATGGTAAATAAAGAATGCTGGAAATAACTGCATCTCCATTAGCATATATGCTCTGCAGAGACTGCCTTCTTCATGTCGTGAATTGCAGCTGATGTTTTAATATGGCAATTGGCAATTTGACTTATACACCATTCGCAAGTTGTACATTTGACTCATACAATAACCCACCTTCGGGTGATGCTCTAGTTTCTTCAAGTTTTGTTTTTTTCCCTCTAGCTTGCGCCGGACTGAAACTGTCTTTTCACCGACATCTCTTCACCTGCACTAGTGGCCGTATCAAAGCCGTGATTGGTCAGATGTCGATTCATTGCAACGGTGTCGGGTTACAGACGTGCTCCCCTTGTCACCTCTCACTCTCGCGTGTCAGCCGGGGGTGCGCGGAGAACTGCGCACAGCAGCTGAGGCCCTCTGGGCAAGGCGGGGCCCCATGCAGCCTGCGTGATTGGCCTGTAGGGAGGGGCGGCCCTGTTTATCTCTTACTTTTTAGAATAATGGTTCCACAATTGTTTATAGACTGTGTTGTTGCACAATTTCCTCCATTGTTGATTGATGACTATTCGTTGTCTTTGTATTTGAGTTCCCTGTCTTGTTTTGTAAAAATTCCTGGTGTTAAATTGATTAAAATATTAAATCTAAATTCCTCTGAGAGTACCAATGTGAACCACAGGAGGACGACATACACACACAAGATCCACCATGAACCGGACATCACCATTCTACCTGTTACACCCACCGCTCACTCATTTTCTAATCTACTAACGTTCATTAACGGTTTATTCGTGTTTACTTTTTAAAATTCATCGGTTTGCACCGTTTATATGTTCACTCCTGAAGCATTACATACTTCATTAGCATCCACGTTGGTCTACAGTGGCAGACGTTAGCTAGCATTACCGGTATTATAAATATCTGCGTTTTGACATGAAAGAGGTGATATTATCAGAGGCTGGTGGTTAACTAACAAATAACGGCGTCTGTACTTGAATCACTTGTGGGCTACTTGGAGAAATTCTCCTCTCTCCAGCTTTTTTTATCCTCGTCCAAACTGTCGGTATCCTCATGCTGGTAGTTGTAGTTTTAATCGGTTTCCCACCAAATCTGTCCCAGTACGACGTGATACGCTAATAAGACTACATTTCCCAGCATCCCTCATCCGGCCGCTCCTCCTTCCTCCACTTCCCTCCCACTCCACTGGGCCGCGAGGAAGTCGCAAGATGGCTGATGTCGCTTGGAAGTAATGTTCCCCTCTGCAACATGAAGCCGTGAGTGTGGAAGACAGCGAGGGAGGCACCATCGGGCTTTTATTTTAATTTAATTTTAGTTACTTTTCTTTTATTTCGTTAAACATCCATCTCATTCCGCGTCGTGTCGGCCCCGGACTTGTCTTCGGGAGTTGACGCGTCAAATCACGCCGGGGACCCTGCCAGCAGCTAACGGCTAACGATCACTTAGCAACTGTTAGTGCAGCTAGCCAGGCACACCGCTTGTTAGTTTGTTTTAATTCATATTCTGACACCTGCAAACCAACAAGCTACCGATACAAGCGCGGTGATATATGCCGGAGGTAGTGTAGATTAAATGTTAAATATTTCAGCTGTCAGGTAAAAAAACAAAAACGATTTAGCAAGCTGCTCGGTTTAACATCATGTCCGCGAACTGGCCATCCAGCCTGTGGGTTGCTAACTAATGCGCAGTATTGCATCCGTTTCATGTGCACAAACTAGCAGGGTAATTGTTTTATTTGCAATTTTTTAACACCATCAACCACCTTGCTGCATTTCCGTTACTTGCTGCCAACTACATTTTTGAAGCTGGTTATGTTAAAGCCAAATTATGGGAGCAGGAAATGTGTTGAACTTTTTCTGGTGGTAGGTAGCTACACTGGCCTTGCTGGCATCTCACCAAAAATCCACAGGGATGGACACTAAACTGAGCACCCACGACCAAAACTGAGAAATTCGCAGTTCGATATCTCGGAATCAGTAACGATAGCTGACACACGTGTACATCAGTGCATGGTGACTGATTTCACTAATCTGGGTGACAGATAAGTTGTTTTGCAGGGTTAACTAAACTACAGTTTTTTACTGAATCGGAGACCAGTTAGCTTGCCTAAAGTGCACAGCTAGCTCCGGTCTCGCCCCACATTACATTACAAACACGGCGTACAGAACGTATTCAGAGCCCTCTCCCGGCCAGACACACAGGCTGAACAACACCGTCATGGGAGTGCAGGGTTTTCAAGAGTATTTGGAGAAGCGGTGTCCCGGGGCCGCAGTCCCGGTGGACCTCCTGAAGCTTGCCCGTACCGCGGCCCGCCAGCCCCCTCACCACCATCACCCACACCACCACCCACATCACCCCGGGCCCATGCCTCCCCCGCCCCCGCCTGCCAGGATCCTAATCGACGCTGACTCCGGCCTGCAGCGCCTCTACGGCGGCTACCAGACGGACTGGGTGTGCGGGGGAGAGTGGAACGCCATGCTGGGCTACCTGGCCGCCCTGTCGCAGGCCTGCCTGTACCAGGGGGGCCTGGAGCTGGTCGTGGTTTTCAACGGCACACTGGGGAAGGAGCGCTGGCCCGAGTGGGCGCGGCGAGCTCAGGGCCAGCGACAGACCGCGCAGCTGATAGTCAACCACGTCGGCAGCAAGGCCACCCCGCCTCCCAGAGCATGGTTCCTGCCCCCGGCCTGCCTCAGCCACTGCGTCCGCCTCGCCATGTTCCGCTTCCGAGTGCGGGTGAGCCATGTGTGATCAAAGCTGTGTTAAGTTGTTTTATTGTGGTCATGTGCTGTGCTGTTAATTTAACACTTGCCCTTTCTTGTTGTACGCCCATTTAGCAGTTTACATCATCCAGCCGTGTTAACTCCTTCCAGTTGGGGAACAAGTGCACATACCAGCCCTAAGAACTTAAGCAAAACACACATAATCTATCAAACGGGCTGTTTTTGCATTGGCAGTTTTAAACCAGCAGAGTATACATATCTATATCAGTGATGCATTGTCTTATCTGCTCTCCTTTATTTGTGCTGGTCTACTGGGAGGAGAAATGTATCCGGTGCTAATGTGGAGCAGCATCTACCGGCAAAACCAGTGCAACATGACCTAGACCAGCCTATATATTACATAACATGAACTCATTGAACCCTTTATACATTGTTGAACAACTGCTGAGTGGATAGACTATTAATAGGCCCCTGTTGCCTGACAGTGGCACATTTATAATGATTTGTTTTGCATTTCAGTTAATGGATGATTGAGAATATTTAACTAAATAAAAATGTGTGCATCTGACCTATTTTAAAGAAAATTGGCTATGGTTAAAACTATAGTAGCTGGGTGTACTATAATCATCTTAAACAAAAACAAGTTAATGGATTTGAGAAAGGAAATGTGACTCATAATGTTAGGTTCTAGGCCTGCCATGAATGCATCAAAACCACTGATTGACTCTCATCGTTCATTCCTGTCAACATTTTGACATACCTGCCTATCTGCTTGCATGATAGTATTTATACTTTTTTTTTTTAAAAAGCAACAGCGTACCCGTGACATGATAGAGAATACAAAAATCCCACCCACATTACAGTACAACACATTCTGCCATTGTGTGTGTGTGTGTGTATAACATTATTACTCACTGTTCCCAAGTGTACTTTCTGTTTTTCCGACCTGTATTCTGAGATACAGTCCTATTTCTGCGGCTTAAAATATATGTTCTCGGCTTGAATGGCACCTTTACTAAAGTCATTACTCTTCCTCTGTCACTTTCTCAGCTTTACATGTGCTGCATGCCAGCTAGTTTGCCATTTTCTAATTATTGTGATATTTTATTCTGGATGTTAATATTGGTATTTGGTATCAGTGTGACACAATACATGTTAGGCAATTTTGAATAGTTGTACAACAGCTTATCATATTCAGCCATCACTGCCACATGTTGCATTCATTTGAAGACAGATTTGATTACCAGCTCATCAAACCAATGTTGTATATATCTGAGTATAATTATTTAGTTTTCATTCTCATTAACGCTGACATAGTTAAACAAGATTAACATTACAAGTCAGAAGCTCTCATGCTCGCTCTGCGTAGTCGTGCACCTCACCCTCCAATGGGTTCTGCATGAGTGGGCTCTGAACACTTGTGTTGCCCTAGGTCCAAGTGTCTGTATCACTACCAGTGATTTAGAACCGTTTGGTGCTGCACAGATTTTCTATAGATGTATTTCCGCAAATGCTATGAAGCTTAAGTATTTTGAGAGTATACAAAGTGGCGGCACCACTGGCCGTCTGTGACCTCTATCCTGGTACATTCAGTATGCAGTGATTGCTTTGGCAGCGGATCAGTCTCCCAGATCCACCATTGTACAGAAGGGAGAAGAATATAGCAAACTTTATTGAATTTAACTTTTGCGATAAACTTTATAATGTACTCAGTTCTGCCTTTCATTTGCTTTTGGTATTGAATTAAAAAGTATATATTGTGCAGTTGTAAATGTAGGGCTGCACATTATCGTACATTTCATTATATATTATTTTCTCTATTTTATAGATTAATTGATAGTTTTTGTTTCATAAAAATGGCCACCACAATTTTCCAGATGGCACTGTCACAATTGCTTCGACACGTGTACTCCTTGGAGAATAAAATAACAAGAACATGACTTAAATATTATACTCACTCAATGCATCCCAAGTGCTATTTACCAAGCTATTCATCCCAAGTTTAAAGTTAACATCTGAATCTGTTGGTGAAAGAGTACTCAAGTTTATTCCCATATTTAAACTTTACATACATAACTATGCAGTTCTCCAACCATGCGTTTTGATTGTATCTTTAGCAACGTACTTACACATTATACTAGAATTTAACCGAATACAAAAACACTTAAAACCAAATATAAAGAAACAAAATCTTCTGAAGAGCTGAAACTAAACTAAAACCTAAAAACACACTAAAAACAACAAGGTAATAAACAAAAATACATGAAATTCAGAGTTTTGGTGTTTTGTAAACCCACAGGTTGTACAGACTTTGGAGGACCACCACCAGGAAGTGCTGTCTCTTTACAGAGACTTTGGATTTTCCGGCCTGATCGCTCAGGATTCTGAGTTTGCTCTCTGCAACGTACCCGCCTACTTCTCGTCGCACGGGCTCAAACTGAGCTGGAACGGCAAGAACCTAACCACACACCAGTACCTGCTGTCTGAGGCCGCCAGGCAGCTCGGGCTGAAGACACAGCACCTGCCCTGCTTTGCTGCTCTGCTGGGTAATTATCACCGCGCTCCCACATACCTCAGTGGACACGCTTTGTGTTTCTGGCACTACTTTTTGTCCATTTGACTTTTCTATTGAAGCAGCAAACATTAAAGAGTTTGTGTCTCGCAGGAAATCATATTCTGCCTGATGAGGACCTGGCTGCCTTCCACTGGAGTCTGCTGGGACCAGAACACCCTCTCGCTTCTCTCAAGGTACCACATTAAGTCCTCTGCAAACCACAGCCTAATTTAAAAGTATACAAACTCTAATAATCACATTATAAAGTAATTAGTCAATTAGTGAAGGGAGCCCTGATTACCGTTTTAAATATAAACATTAGCACCAGAGCTTTTATATTAAATCTCCATATTGTAATAAAAGTATATTTTTTATATTAGAGAAAAGCTTTCCTGTTTTCCATTGACTGGTCTTTAACAGGAAAATCCTCTCGGAAGCTTTTATTGTGAAACATTTTGGACATTATGACTTTTAAATCATGAAAATTATAGAAATGAATGGAATAAATACGTGATTAACATAAAAATCCAGTTTAGCTATCAGGAGAAATCAGCGTACTTCTTGCAGCTTAAAGGTAGGGTAGGTAATTCTTTTTTGTTGTCTACTTTCAAATTCTAGCGCACTCGAGCTGGTTTCTCCATTCTTACCTACCCTACCTTTTTAAATGGTGTTTCATAGGATACTAGGGATGTAACGATATCAAAAACTCACGGTACGATAATATCGCGATATTGAAAAATAATGGGAAAAATAAAAAAAATGTACTTTTTTTTTTCTTTATTAAATAATACATCTTATTGTACAGCGTTTTAGTAGGATAGTAGTATTTTAAAGTGTCAACAATATAATAATCAGACCCTGCAATAGAATAAATCAAGTTTCACTTTAGTTTTTCAAGTCATCAAGGTTATCTTTTAGGAATATGAGCATGTCCACATTCCCAGGTAGAAGCTGGGATGTTTGGGCGTTTACAATATCCCCTGCTGTGGAAAAAACTCTCTTGCTTGGTACTGATGTTGTTGGGACAGAGAGATATGCTTTGGCCATAACAGCAGTGGGTCAAACTGTGCATTGTCTCTCCACCACTTCAAAAACCATACAGTTTTTGCCAAGAAGGTGAGGCTTATTGACAGGGCGAGATATAAATATACTGTTGGTACTTGTCAATGTCTCTAGGTATGTAAATGTAGCCCTGTAAATACGATGTCCTTTTGTGTTATCTGTTGTTTTATGTTCATGTTGTAACCTACTTCAGGGTTCGTACGGGTGCTTGAAATCCTTGAAAATGCTTGAAATTTGATGTGCTGTTTTCAAGGTTGGGAAAGTGCTTGAATTTTGGGAATGGTGCTTGAAAATGTAAATGCTTTACTTTTACAAAAAATTGCTGTCTGACTGAATAGTTCGCTTTTTAGATTAAAAGCATTGCTTTGCTTCTACATAAAACAGCTCCGCTGCGGCCTTCCCGCGTAGAAGTACTCAGATCTTGTACTTGAGTAAAAGTAGAAGTACTCAGATCGTGTACTTGAGTAAAAGTAGAAGTACTCAGGTCTTGTACTTGAGTAAAAGTAGAAGTACTCGGATCTTGTACTTGAGTAAAAGTAGAAGTACTCAGATCTTGTACTTGTGTAAAAGTAGAAGTACTCAGATCTTGTACTTGAGTAAAAGTAGAAGTACTCAGATCTTGTACTTGAGTAAAAGTAGAAGTACTCAGATCTTGTACTTGAGTAAAAGTAGAAATACTAATATATTGTACTTGAGTAAAAGTAGAAGTACTCAGATCTTGTACTTAGTAAAAGTAGAAGTACCAGAGTGTAGGAATACTCTGTTACAGTAAAAGTCCTGCATTCAAAATGTTCCTCAAGTGAAAATAGTAAAGTATTCTCATCAAAATATAGTGAAAGTAGCGACAGTAAAAGTAGTCGTTGTGCAGATTGGTCCATTTCAGAATAATATATATGATATGTTTTATAATGATTGATCATGAAAGTGTTCTCAAAGCTGGTGAAGGTGCAGCTAGTCTGAAGGACTTTGTATTCTGCAGGGTAGCTGGTGGATTTACTCCAGGTGGAACTAAAGTCTGATTTAACACTTGATTAGATTTCACATCATTCATCCACATCTGTAGAGTAACTAAAGGTATTAATACATGTAGTGGAGTCGAAGTACACCATGTACCTCTGAACTGTAGTAGAGTAGAAGTACACCATGTACCTCTGAACTGTTGTGCAGTAGAAGTACACCATGTACCTCTGAACTGTAGTGGAGTAGAAGTACACCATGTACCTCTGAACTGTTGTGCAGTAGAAGTACACCATGTACCTCTGAACTGTTGTGCAGTAGAAGTACACCATGTACCTCTGAACTGTTGTGCAGTAGAAGTACACCATGTACCTCTGACTTGCGTTCACTACCAACCTAAAAGTACCTACCTTAATGTGAGGTAGGGAAATAGTCATTTGAGTATGTGTATATAAATATGTAATTTACAACAGCTGTAACATGCTTGAAAAGCTGGAAAGTGCTTGAATTTGACTTTGGAAAAGGTGTAAGAACCCTGCTACTTGCTGCCATGTTGGACAGGTCTCCCTTGAAAAAGAGATCGATGATCTCAATGAGACCATCTTGTTATCATCGTTTTTTTTAAAATTTAAATCGCGGTAGATTTTGTCAGTCTCACGGCGGTATTGAGACATGTATTTACCGCGATATTCGATACGGTTCTGAAATTAGATTAATTGTGTGCGGGATTGCATTATCAGCGATATTGTAATATATCTACCCGTGCACAGTATATATCATCATATCATCTTACCCTACTCCCCACCCTACCAGGCGTATGTGTATTTAAACCTTTGTTCTGTTCTCTCTCAGGTGCGAGCCCACCAGTTGGTGCTGCCGCCCTGTGAGGTGGTGATCAAGGCCGTCTCAGAGTACGTCTCCTCCATCAAAGACCTGGGAAACCTCGACGCCATCGCCAGAGATGTCTTCAAACAGTCACAGGTGGGTCCTCTCCCCCTCGGACAGTGATGTGTTTCTGTTAACCCTTTTTTGAGTTAAATTTGAATGATTCATGTTTTCCGTCTCTGATTGACATGCCAGACTGTTGCATGTTGTTAAATAGGTCACGACTGTGGACACAACATCCTGAGTCAGCGTCTGCACTTCCTCACATCAGTGTTAAACCGTAGAAATGCCCCACTGTTCATATAAATGTTTAACACGATTATCCTAAATATAAAAGTCTATATTTCAATTTAATTTCTTAAGAATCTTTGCGATTGCCATCTTTTTACGCCCAAGCTAAAAAAAAGTTGTAAAGTTGACATTGATTCATGTATTGGTTGATCAACAGGAAGTTAATAGACAAAAGGTTTAATCATTTAAAATAATATTTTCTAAAAATGTAGTTGGGTCCAGTACTTTAACATTTCGGTATTGAATCTTTTTTTTTGTCAAAGGAGATTAAACTAAATATGTAGAAGGGGTAATGTGGATAAATGTTTGAGTAGCAAATGACTTGAAGCTCCCTTTGAGAATGTTCCCTTTTTAATTTTTTGTCAAGTGAACATTTCTTGCTCTTAAAAGTATTTGCGGCGCACTGCCATGCTTACTCCAGTCCAGTGAACAACTGATTCTCTGAGTTGGAGCAGCACATCCTTTTATTCCATTACTTGTTGCAGGAAACTGTTGTAGACAAATCTCTTAGACTTGGATCTTACGGAAAAGTCTGGTGATACTCTAAAGGTACCAATAATTAACTGTGTATCCAAATTCTTATACATCTTCTTCCTCTATGCCATCGCACTCCATAGGTGTTCAAAAACTATTAAAAACAAATCAATAAGCGTCACTGTTACACTTGGTGACATGTTCCTTCATCAGGATAAAACAAAGGTTTATTTTGAGCCAAATACTCACTCGAGCACCAAATGTGGATTATTCCGCCTCTGAAAATAGTCCCCAACATCATTTACCCCGTTTAAGGCATGCTTATTAAGAACTATGGTGAAATTATTTGGCCTTTTTAAACGTTTTTAACTTATGTATTTGACCTATAAATGATCTATAGTCAAATAAATAGGTTTGAGCTGAGACAGATTAAAGCATTTAGGGATATTTTTTACATATGATTTTTTGACTATTAGGAGAAAAGGAATATTGTCAGCCTTAACATTTTTAGGGAATTTCAGGTAAGTCACTGATTTGTAACGGATCTAAAATCGAGCAATTTTTTAAAACTCAACCCTAAGTCATTAAAGCCACCTGTGGCACCCTTTTATTTCAAGGCAGGGTAACTTGAGACATTTGTCAGGTCATTCATTCATAACATTCCCATTGCTGACGTCTGATACGGAATACAGTAAATCGGCAAAGAGATGTGTGCATCCATCTGGCCGTTGCAATTTATCTTCTCCTTGTCACCATGTTATGCAGTCAACATAACGCGTTGTTCTTTTGTTTCCAGTCTCGCATGGAGGACAAGGTGCACCGATTCAAAAAAGCCGTGGATTATTTCTCAGCTGCCTCCAAACCTCGCTCGCCCAACATGGGGCCCTCAGCTTTCATCTGTGAGTAGTTCAAGTTTAGATGTCAATGGTCCACACTCTTGCATCATCATTTGTTGGTGTACTACATGTGTATGTATTTAAGAGGAGAAGATATTCATTTACATCTTTGTTTCTTCTGCTCAGTACCTGGGTTTGGATTTGGGGGACCACCCGGCCACATGGGACCAATGCAGCCTGGAAAGAATCAGGTAGATTCCTCAGCTCAGGAATTCTTTCTTCCTCCTTGGTGTGTGTGTAAGATCTCCATGAATGTATGTGTAGCAGAATGGATTACGCTTTATCAGAACAAATAGGACGGTATTGCATGATTTAGTTTTAAGTTTCAAAGCTTCCTTTTAGCTCTTTCCAATATTTAGCATTTCCTTTTTTGTTTAGTCCCAGTATTTCTGTACAGATAAAGATTAGGCTACAGTAATATTATTAGTAATATAATTGTGTATATCGGGGTGTTACGTCCCCACTAAGGCCTACGGGACCTGGAGACGATAACATACAACCAATACAAATGAGGGAGTCAGCGTAACAGTTGACATTTTTTGTGTAAACCCCGAACCGAACGGACATATAATTGGAGGAGGAGGAGGAGGAGGAGGAGGAGGAGGAGGAGGAGGAGGAGGAGGAGGAGGAGGATTATGCCAAACAAAAGAAACAAGCATAACAAAACCAGGCCTATCTCTACATCTACCCTTCGAAACCAAAACTCAAACAAAAAAACCCTCACTAACTAAACTACAAAGAATTTGACAAAACAATATACAGGGGTGGCAACAATCCGTTTCTCAAACTTTTTCATACCAAGGACCACTTAACCAATAAAAAAACACACAAGATGTACATCATACAGCCCATGTAGTATAATATTTTACAAATGATGAATTACAGCAAACATGTGCAATATATCCATTATTACAGCTCCGTGGGCTGGCAGTAAGGCGATGTGGGTCCGTTCTTATTGTGCATTCATGGGTAAAGGTAAACGCATGTAGTGCTGAACACGTAACATGAACGTCCCGGGCGGCGCGGTCCCGTGGGTTAGATGCGCGTTCATAATGCAGAGGGAAATAACTCTCAGAATAACGTTATTAGCACATTTTTACAAGTTGAGGACCGAATGTTTTTAATAAGGGCTATACAAACGTTCATACCGGGTAGTTTATTTAGTTAAAACAATTATCCAACGAGTTACAGACCACTATTTCCCCATGTAAGTCAATGGGAAAAAGTGTTTCCGGGCCCAGCAACCAAAAGGAAGTGTAGTACCGCCGTTTGACCACCACGAATATTCTCATCAGACTCCGGCGCACTTCCTGGGGGCTTGGCCCAGAGTGAGAGAGCGAGAAGACTTCCTGGGTGCCTCCTTTATGGTCGGCCCTGGCTGCTGATAGGCCAGCTGAGGGTGAGAGGATCCAATCAGCCATCAGACTCAGGTGCACAGGCAGATACCGATCAGCTGCTGATTAGCTGTGCAGAAGACAGGGAGAAGAGAGAAACTCAGGAGGGAAGGAAAACCACACAAGTACAGCCTGCCTGGCACGTAACACGGGGTAAGGCAAAAGATGAAGTATTACAAACGGCTGAAATGAAATGGTATACACTTCCTGTCTCTAAGTCAGGGGTGTCAAACTCAAGGCCCGGGGGCCAAATCCGGCCCGCAATTTAATGTGGCCCGCAAGAGCATGCAAAGAATATAACACGTTTATTATACGGTTACATGCCACTTTACAGAGGCACGTTGCCTATAAACTACATGTCCCACAATGCATCTTGTTTTGTGACACTGAAGAGACTTGCAACTATTTGCCTTAGACTTCTGCTTTCAGACGTAGTTAATTATGAAGTTATTATTACCCTATCCGATAATAATCCAATGCACAGGAAATTATGTATTATAATACATTATTTTATATATATTTATATAGTCTTAAAGTCACAACCGGCCCTTTGAGTGCAACCATAATGCTGATGTGGCCCGGGATGAAATTGAGTTTGCTCTAAGTGGTCTGATATGTTTATAGATTATTTGGTTATATTACATATTAACACAGCTTATAGAGCTGTTAAGCTTTACTAAAATGAGATTGCCATGGCGATCACAAACATTAATTGTCGTTTGCTTAAAATTGTTCAACTTAAAAAAACATTTTGAGTACCGTAACCACTTTTTGTTTCCAGATCCACTTGAGATGGACAAATCAGACACACTTGACTCACAAGCTACATTTTTCATGAGTTTTCTCCAAAAATGCTATTTGAGTCTCAGAACGTGAGAAAACTGGCCTGTGAAGAAAGAGTATATTTTCCCTTTGGAACATTGGGAGAGAGAATGCGTCATAATCTGCGTTCATGAGAATGAATATACTCAGACCGGCTGCTGGTCTCATAAAGGGGCGGGCATTGCCGAAACTTATAAAGGGTATTACTTTATTCCAACTGAGGATTCTTTTAGAGGATTTATAAAAACATTCATTTAAATGAATTCATAAATATGAGGACTGACGGCTTTATATGAAGAACTATAAAATAAAAATATATTCAGTCCGGCCCTTGTATTAGTTCACATCTCTGAAAGGACCCCTCGCCTCCCTTTCTCTCCTCGCTTCGCTCCTTGCTTTTACATTACATTTAGCTGACGCTTTTATCCAAAGCGACTTACAATAAGTGCGTTCGACCAAGAAGACACAACCTTGAAGAAAACAGAATCATATAAGTACATCAGGTTTCATAGAGCCAAAACATTTCAAGTGCTACTCAACTGGCTTTAGATAAGCCAGTCCTTTATTAGTATATAAGTGCTTTGTTAGTAATTCTATCGCTCGAAGTGGAGTCGAAAGAGATGAGTTTTCAGTCTGCGCCGGAAGGTGTGTAAGCTATCTGCTGTCCTGATGTCAATGGGAGCTCATTCCACCATCTTGGAGCCAGGATAGCAAACCCACGTGTTTTTGCTGATGGGAACTTGGGTCCCCCTCGCAGTGCGGGTGCAGCGAGCCGTTTGGCTGATGCAGAGCGGAGTGCACGTGCTGGGGTGTACGGTTTAACCATGTCCTGGATGTAGGAAGGAATTGTAAAGCGCTTACACATCACTGTACCCTGTATGCCAAGGCAGGTTTGCCATCACTTACTGTAAAGAGGCTCAGTCATTGGTACACGTTTATTTATAAAGCTTTGTTGGGTAAACTCCTGTATTACATCTGCTCTCTGATAACACAGAGAGTTGCAAGCAGCTATTGTCTGAGGTCACATGATGTAGTCTTGTTAGATGTGCCAAGAGCAAGGACTGTCTTAGGTAAGACAGCTTTTATGTGCGCAGCTCCACTTGCTTGGAACAATCTACAGCAAGAATTGAAACTGAGCAATCTCATTCCTCTGCATGTTTTTAAAGCTAGACTAAATTAAATGCTCGTTGATACTATGGGAACTTGTAAATGTAATGTAAATATAATGTATGATGTCCTTTATTGTTTCATGTGGAACCTATATGCTGCAGGTCTTCCTTGAAAAAGAGATCTATGATCTCAATGGACCAATCTGATTAAATAAAGGTTTGAAATGAAATGAAATGAGGAAGGGCCAGATCCATTCGCAGCATGGTACGCAAGTACCAGTGTTTTGAAGTGGATTCTAGCAGTTACTGGTGAAATGAGCGGAGGAGCGGCGTGGTGTGGGAACATTTAGGAAGGTTGAAGACACTGCATTCTGGATGAGCTGCAGAGGTCGGATGGCACATGCAGGCAGACCAGCCAGGAGGGAGTTGCAGTAGTCTAGGTGTGAGGTGACGAGAGCCTGGACCAGAACCTGCGTCGCTTTCTGGGTCAGGAGGGGACGTACTTATTTTTTAATCCATTTCCCTTCCTTCTGCTTCCAGTTTCCTCCCCCCCAGGTTCCAGGGTTGAAGCAGCCCTATCAAAATGCTCAATATGGACCGGGCTCTAACCCTATGTTCCAGAACGCGCCGCCACCGTCCCAAGACCTCAACGATTCGCTGACGGGCAAGATGGGCTTCACTGATTGGTCGGCTCCATATGATTCCACTCAGGGGGGAAATCGATTACCCAATCATCACACTGCCCCTCAGTCTGGTCCTTCTCCGTCTCCTTCATCGTCATCAGACGGAGACGAACCCAACGACGGCAACGCAAAGTAAGACGCGAAACATTTAAGATAAGTTAAAAGGGGAATGAGCCCTTCCCAGAATGCAGTGCATCCATTACAGCTCAATAACACATACACCTGTTGACTGTCTGGCATTTTGTCAACAAGCTTAAGGTGTAAAGAAGCCCAGGTGCAGTTTAGAGATTGAGGGATTACAGATACTGAAGAGGAGGAGGAAGATGGAGGAGGAACAGAAAGAACTCACGTGATTTTCAGTTTAAATAATCTTAACATGGTTTACAAATCTGAATTGGGACATCTTGAACTTGTCAGGGTTTGAAGAAAGTCTTGACATTTTGGAAAATGCTTTCATTTGTGTTTTTAAGGAATATGCTTGAATTTTAAAAACAAAGCCTTGACATCACACATTAATATATATGTGCAGATATGATATCATGAAATCTGTTAATTTTATATTTGACATTAATATAAACAATTTGTATGTGGTGAAAAAGGCTTTGATTATTTGGAATATTTGGTTTTGTTGACTTTGTGGCTCCTGCTAATCTCCGTCTGATGCAATATTAGTAATATAAACAAAGTTAGCATCCAACACAAACATGATGAATGCCAGTCGAGCTTTACTGAACACTCCCATGAACCCTTTCTCTCAGCCATTTGACGGACAAGTCCTCTCGCTGGGTGGATCCCACTGGAAGGGGGGGCTTGGCCACTGGAGACAGTTCCCAAGGCAACGGGAGCGTGTCACACATTCCGTCACTGTTGTCTATGGCGACACGCAGTCACATGGACATCACCACACCCCCTCTGCCTCAGGTTTGTGTCGATTAGAGAAATACAAAAACTACTTCTAGGTTGTGTTAAAAGTTACATTTTGTGACGTTTCCTGTTTTTTTGTTTTGCTTTTCAGGTCAGTGCTGAGGTTCTTCGTGTAGCCGAGCACAGGCACAGAAGAGGACTGATGTACCCCCAGATTTACCACATATTGACCAAGGTAAACGGATTTCCTCACTCCCAAGTTTTTATTTGTGTTTGCATTGGTCTCTACAAGTGTGTATTCTGTCTTTGCAAGGCCGGTGTTTTATCAACAAATAAAATGTAATTTCTATAGCCCAATTCTACACATTTCTAATTTTCCTCAGGGGGGCTTACAATCTGTACAGCACACTAATTCCTGTGTCCTCAGACCCTTGCAGTATCTTAAGAAAAACTCAATAACCCAGTTAACGCGGGGAAGTTGAAGGAAAACCTGATGCAAAGAAGAGGAATACTGTCCCAGGAGGGTGCATTGTGTGTCATTTGTCAGGGTGTCCGCGGGGTCTTAAAAAGTATTACAAGTTGATAAATCAATTTAGCGAAAATTAAGGCTATTAAAAAGTAGGGATGTCCCGATCACCTTTTTTTGCTCCCGATCCGATTCCGATCATTTGATTTTGACAATCTGCCGATACCGATTTTTCCCGATCCGATCTTTATGCAATGCGTTAAGAGAAAAAAAGGAACAGATAACGGCTGGTCATCCAACGCGATGAATTCAGCTATCTTGGCTGTTATTGTGTTGGCCTTTTCACTGTTCTGGGGCAGTTTCTCTTTCCTTTTAAAAGTCTCTGAAAGTGTCGGTTGTTTCAGTGCCGTTACCCGAGTGGCCGCTGTGTACTCGTCGTGTTGTTGTTGGTGTTTGTTTCTCAGGTAGCGTATTAGATGGTCGTGTTGAACGTAGCTCTGTTCTTTCCACCACGCGGAACCTCTGCCTTGCAAACATTGCATCTGGCTGTTACACTGCCTTCGCTTTCAATTTTATAATACTTCCAAACTCCTGATATTTTCTCTGTCCCGACTCACGAGTCACCAGCTGAACGTAGCCTCTCGTTAGCTTACTGCTACTATTAGACACTGCGCCCACTCTGTTGCCAGATTTGAGAGAAATAAGCAACCAGGTCTGAAAACAAGCCCAAAAGAAGCAACCATACATGATGTTGTGTAATTTTAAACCAAAACTAAGGCCTTTAAGACGTGAACATGGTCATTTTTGTTTTGTAACATTAAATAAAATAATAAAAATATTTTATAAAAAAATAAAATCCCGATCCCCGATTTTTTTCTTCCGATCTTTTGAAAATCACGTGATCGGCTCCGATCCCCGATCACGTGATCGGATCGGGACATCTCTATTAAAAAGTATTAAACGGCATTTTCCAAGGTATTACATGTTGTAGCTTGTTTTCAATAAGTATATGAATGGTCCAAAGAGGTTGTGTTCTACCGTCTGCCTGAATGTAATCATGGCGTAGGTGTGTAGTGTGATTCTGTGAAGTTTATTTATGGCATCCCGTTGGGTTTGACGTCATCTGAACAGGACGTCGCACGCTCACTGCTTGATAGCGCGAAGGTCCGTTTACTCCGGTTGCTAAACAACATCGTTATGGGGAAATGCAAGTCTGCGTCCAAATGGTTGGAAGATAAGGAGGAAGGACAATCAATACTGTATATAGTCAATGTGAGGTAAAGTGTGTCGCCAAGGTAACCGGTTAGAACTCCAAGTGGCGATGAGGTCTTAAAATGTGTGGAAAGGGTCTTAAAAAAGGTCTTACATTTGACTTCAGGATTCCTGCATATACCCTGTAATATAACATTATAAAATTACAACTTAGACAATCCATATGGGAAATGGATCAACGAGGATGCAGCAATATAAATGATCATCCATGTAATCTCTTCTTCCTCACTTCTCTCAGGGAGAGATGAAGATGCCAGTGTGTATAGAGGATGAGTGTAACTCTGAGCTACCTCCGGCCTCTCTGCTGTTCCGCGCTGCCAGACAGTATGGCTACGGCGTGCTCTTCAGTCTGGCTGAAACCCACCGCCGCCTGGAGAGGCTCGCTATGCGCAAGAGGGCCCCCCTGGAAGGTAGGCCCCCACACTGAGTGGAGAATGTGCTCTCCACATGTCGTATACTCACTTTTATTACAATTTCTTTCTGGGAATCACGCCAAATGATATCTCTTAACTGTTACTATATAGCTTTTTCTTTCCTTTAACCATTTCATCATCACACCTGCCCTCTTTCCTGCCCTATGGAAATTATGAATCTCATCCGTTATTTATAGAAAGTACAGATATAAAGATAGAATTGACATCTAAAATTGAAATGCTGTCAAGTATTGTGCTTCTGAGTCTTGTGCCGTAATGAGAAACATTCTTTTTAATCCAGTTTGTTATTGGCTTTACTTGTAGCATGCAAATACACATTTCTTGCAGGGCCAGTAACTTATAATATTTAACTAAAAAACGTTCTGGACCAGTGGGCCTTAGAGCACCGTCTAGTGGGCCATGGAGGTACTGCCAGAAAGATTAAATACAAATAAATGTTTGTTTGGGCAATATACGGAGTTAGGTAATTATTTATCTAAATGTGTTATTCCAACTTTGAATCTTGTTTTACAAAAAGCCACAAACCCTATTCATTGTGCTCTTAAAAGACTAGCCTGTGCCAAAGCCAGCACAAAACCTTTGTATCAGTATCTTGTTGTGAAGGGAATTACGGCTCTTTGAAGGGAGCCGGATCTTATGGCTCCGTTCCTTTCCGAGAGCCGTTCAAAAGAGCAGTTTTTTTTTTTTAAAGGGGGTTAATAGGTTTATCTGCAAAAGAATCACCAGGATAATGATTGACTGTATTGCCAGAAATCTACTTTTACTCACAGAAAATGTATAACTTGCTACATCTCCCAGCCAGCCAAACTACTGCTCAAGCAGCATGCGTTATGCCATCATCTACGGCTGTTGTGCATTCAGGAAAGCAAGTTTCTTTTAAAGGCGAGTGAATTTATGGCAGGCAGTGAACCAACGATAAAAAGAACGGCTCTTGCCAAGTAGGACTCGGTTCCCTTCGTTCGTACCGAAGAGCCGTTCAAAAGAATCGGATCGTTTGCAAACGTCACATCACTAGTTTCTTGTGTCTTTTAATCGAAACCTGGTAAATGTTTAACTCACTTCTCTCCCCTCTGCGTTACAGTTCCTCCAGTGATTGTCAAAGAGTGGAGCAGCGGTAAAGCCAAGTCGGCCCTGACTCCGGAGCTGGTCCCCGCCCTGTGTTTCCGAGAGTGGACCTGCCCCAACCTGCGGAGGCTGTGGTTGGGTCGAGCCAGTGAGGACCGCTCCAGGAGAACCAGGGCCTTCCTGGCCTGCCTACGCTCTGACTGCCCAGCCCTCCTCAACCCAGCACAGGTCCCCCAGCATCTGCTGCTCATGTGCTGCGTGCTCAGGTATGACGCTGCTGGGTTAGTGTAGTTTGCTAAACAATGTGTGTGTGTGTGTGTGTGTGTGTGTGGCCCTAATTCCCATGTGAGATTGGCAGGAGCACCTAAACAGCCAAACACTGACTATGTGTATCTGAAGAGTTTAGTTCAGCTCTTTCCCAGTGCACTTCAGACTGAATGATAATACCATTCATCGATCTACAAGAATTTAATAATCAACCGATAGCTTGAGTAACTTTTAAAGCAACGATTCCAACAATTATCTTCAGCAAATGTAAGGGTTATCTGGTTTCCGTGTTGACTGTGATATCATGTCATGGGGCACAATTTCCATTCTTATATAGTAAAGCTTTGCACCTGCATATGGAGTGATGACTGTAGACATATGTGCCCTGTATCTCTGTGCTCCTGCTCTAAAGAGAGCCTTGTCTTGCCTCTCTCTCAGGTATATGATGCAGTGGCCTGGTGGAAGGATCCTCCAGAGACACGAGCTAGATGCCTTTCTGGCTCAGGCTGTTTCCAGCCAGCTCTACGAACCGGACCAGCTCCAGGAGCTCAAGGTGAGACCCCACTCCTCAAAATCATTGATTATTCTGTTTGTAATTTATGTATTTAGTATTTTTCGTGATGTCAAAAGATAAACTACTGATAATCCATCTTCTGGTTGTGAAAAAAAAGAGAGCTATGTATTTTAGATTTTCTAAAGTTATTTGAAAGTAAGATCCAGCGCTTTGAGTTGATAACATTTTAGTTGCATGAGGTTAATTCCCTCTTTTGAGCCTAGCCTCAGGGATTTTCATTATACACGCTACATACAACATCTCCTGAGTGCCAGATCTCAAGGTTCTCAGAACTGTTATCACTTTGAAATGTTCGGCCACTCGTCTGCAGTTAAACAATTTAAATGTGTGTGTGTGTTATCCTTTTAGGTGGAGAAGGTGGATTCCCGCGGCGTGCAGCTGGCTTCCCTCTTCATGGCTGGCGTTGACACGGCGCTGTTCATCAACGATGTGTGCGGCCAGCCGTTGCCATGGGAACACTGCTGCCCGTGGGGCTTCTTTGACGGCAAACTGTTTCAGAGCAAACTGGCCCGAGCCGCTCGGGACCGGGCTGCCCTGCTGGACATGTGCGAGGGACAGGTACGGTTATGTAATCGTGTGGCAGCAATAAACAGAGGACATGATGGATGTGTGTCTTTTTTAATGAAATTACAAGTGAATAAAGAGAAGATCACGCTTTATTAATCACTGTTGGGAAATCGTCAGAGCAGCAACAGCAATAATGAGAATGAAACCCAGAGGACATGCAAGTGTTCACACAAGATTAATGAGAATAACTTATAAGGTGCGGTATGAATTAAAATAAAGGTAAGATTAGATAAACAGGGTGTCCGTGGGGTCTTAAAAAGTATTAAAAGTTGATAAATCAATTTAGCGAAAATGAAGGCTATTAAAAAGTATTAAACGGCATTTTCCAAGGTATTACATTTTGTAGCTTGTTTTCAATAAGTATATAAATTGTCCAAAGAGGTTGTGTTCTACAGTCTGCCTGAATGTAATCATTGCGTTGGTGTGTAGTGTGATTCTGTGTAGTTTATTTATGGCATCCCGTTGGATTTGACGTCCTGGGTGGGAGTTTCAGGAACAGCTCTAAATTGGTTTAGTACCTACTTAAAGGACAGAAAAAACGTTGTCTCAATAGGCAACTACACATCAACTTTGACAAATATGTCATGCGGGGTTCCTCAAGGCTCCATCTTAGGACCTTTGCTTTTTAATATTTAAATGCTACCTCTGGCTGAAATTATTAAAAAGAGTGATCTAAATTATCACATCTATGCAGACGACACCCAGATTTATTTTTAAAATCACACCAGGAGACTGTTCTCCGATTTAGAACACTGAGCAAGTGCATTGAGCACATCACTGACTGGATGACTCAGAACTTTCTCCAACTGAACAGACAAAAAACTGAGATCATTGTTTTTGGAGCAAAGAAGGACCGATTAAAAGTAATCGCAGAGCTTCAGTCAGCAGACTACAAAGCCACTAATAAAGCCAGAAATCTGGGTGTAGTGATGGACTCAGACCTGAATTTCAACAGCCACATTACAACAGTCATTAGGTCTGCTTATTATCACCTGAAGAATATATCGAGGATTAAAAAACTAATGTCACAACAGGACTTAGAAAAGCTTGTCCATGCTTTTATTTTCAGTAGACTCGACAGGGCTGACAAAAACATCCATCAGAAAACTGCAGCTGATCCAGAATGCTGCTGCACGTGTCCTCACTAACACTAAAAGAGTGGATCACATCAGTCTGGTTCTGAAATCTCTACATTGGCTTCCAGTCGGCCAAAGAATTGATTTTAAAGTACTATTGCTAGTTTTTAAATCATTACATGGTTCAGGACCAAAGTATATTGTTGAACTCCTGCATAATTACGAGCCATCAAGGTGCCTCAGGTCTTCTGGGACGGGTCTGCTATCGGCTCCGAGAGTAAAAACAACACATGGAGAGGCAGAATTTAGCTATTATGCCCCGACGCTCTGGAACAAACTACCCAAATCATGCACGTCCGCAGAAACGCTCACTATTTTTAAATCGAGACTAAAAACATATCTCTTTGCCACTGCTTTTAATTGAGCTGCTCATATTCGAACTACAGTATGCCTTTTAAACATGTATTGTTTACCTGTGGTGTTTATTTTTATTATCTTTGCTTTGTAATGTCTGTTGTAAAATTGTATAATGTGTTTTTAATGTATTTATTCCTAAAAAGTATTTTAATTTGTTTTGTAAAGCACTTTGAATTGTCGCGTACAGAAAAGTGCTATATAAATAAACTTGCCTTGCCTCTGAACAGGACATCGCACGCTCACTGCTTGATAGCGCGCGAAGGTCCGTTTACGCCGGTTGTTAAACAACATCGTTATGGGGAATTGCAAGTTTGAGTCCAAATGGTTCGAAGATAAGGAGGAAGGACAATCAATACTGTGTATAGTCAATGTGAGGTAAAGTGTGTCGCCAATGTAACCGGTTAGAACTCCAAGTCTTAAAATGTATGGAAAGGGTCTTAAAAAAGGTCTTAAAAGGTTTTACATTTGACTTCAGGATTCCTGCATAGACCCTGATAAAGCACGTAGAAGTTAAGATTGCATATATACATATGTGAGTGAAGACTAATACAAATAAATATATATATATATACATTTCTATATGCAAGTCCAAAGTAAGTACATTAAATACAGAAATGTAGTTCATAAAGCATTTGAATGACTTTGTGTAGTGGCCGGTTCCCAGTCCAATTTGATACTAACATTTAAAACATGAATATCTTGCATATTGTCAAATCAGCTGAAGCCGTTTCAATTTAGGCATCCTTATTTTTCAGGAGTAACTTGGTCCAAACACTGAATGTACTGATTCAAAACTAAAACGTTAATAATCTTACATTATTGATGAACTTAATAAATGTTTAACTGGAAGATTGTGACTGCTGTCGGTTACTGTGAACGTCCTTCACTTGCTAAATGCTAAACTCTGCTAACGGCTGTCTGGGGAACAGACATTTCCACTTCAGCTTTGTGGTGCGTTAACAGCAATAACTTCTCACATGTGTCTGTGCTCTGCAGGAGGAGCTGGTGTCCAAGGTGGAGAAGATGCGTCAGGCAATCCTCGAGGGCATCAACCTGTCCCGCCCTCCTCCTCCTCCCCCTCCTCTTCCACCTCCTCCCTTCCTCCCTGCTTCCATGGTGCCCCCTTTCTACCCCATGCCTCCCCTCTACCCACCTCGCCCCATGGGCATGCCTCATCATCATCACCCACACCATCCTCACTACCCCGCCCAGCACAGACCAAGAGCCTTCCCAGGTACACAGATGCCTCCTTTTTTTTTTATTACATACTTTCTCCTTTTCATAGATTTATAATTATCTTCATTTTGAACCAAATGTCGTACTAGAAGCCAGTTCTTAGCAGCTTTTTAAGAATGCAAAAGTAAGAACATTGAAAAGCGTGCTATTGATGTCTCTACTTCAATGCAATGCATAAAGGAAGAGGATGAAAGCTGAAAACTCGTTACAGCTGCAGCACGTGTATTATAAAACGACGTGTTAATATAAAGCCTTACATATTCCCCACAAATGGATCTCATAAAAAAAAATCAAATTTATTATTTAAATTTTTTTAATTTTAATTTTGGTATTCTAATGGATAGTGAGGTGGGCTGATGATCGGAAGGTTGTGAGTTTAAATCCTTTCTGGAACACCACTATGAGTGTGCCCTTGAGTAAGGCACTTAGCCCTCGGTTACTCCAGGGAGAATGTCCCTGTAATTGGTCACTGTAAGTCGCTTTGGAATGAGGCGTCTGCTAAATGCCTAATTTGTAAATTATTTTTTTGGGAGAATAAACCCCACAGATCCTCAACTCCGGTGTGTCTCACTCATTAACAACGCAACACAGAGCAACACGAACGTTGTCTACAGTAGCCATGAACTCGCATGTATTTTCTTGCGGTGCCCCCACAAATAGAATCAAATTCTGTGGGAAACACTGCTGACTGCAAAACAACATACAGTACTATCGAGTATTAGTTAGTAGGTCATGTATACATGTTTTATAGAATGTTGACAACGCTATAGTTTCTTATTTAATTCCCTACAATAAGAAAAGTATCAGTAGTCACTTTTCTTCTTTCTTCAGGCCTTCAGTCAATCCCCCCCCAGGGAGGGAAACTGGAGATCGCTGGCATGGTCGTCGGCCAGTGGGCCGGGAACAAACCAGTCCGCGGGAGAGGGGGCTTCAACATGCAGGTGGTGTCAGTGGGAGCAGGGAGAGGGTGAGTAACATGAGGATCCTTCATTCACCTAACAACTGACAAGTTATTGTAGAGCTGGATTTTCTCTGTGTTCTTATAATCACGGTAGATCAGTCGGCCACAAGCATATTCCTCTGTGAAAAACACCAGCTTTTTATAAACACTTTTATACTCTGTATGCCGTCATTATGACTGGATTCAAAGTACATACATAAAAGACTGTTGAGTTATAGTGATTACATTAATATGGGCTGTTAATTACTGATGGCGACAATGAGCAATTTAACGCTGGTGAGATTAAACCCTAAATCAGACTACTTATACTCCTCGTTCTGTTTCTTGATCACAGGAGGGGTAAAGAGATTCCAGCTAAACCAAGGGTGGTGAAAAAGACGCCTACCATCAGATCACAGGTAACAACCACTACACTTTTACTCTCTCTTTCTTTAAGCTCTTTAGACCGATGGTTGCGATTTTTTGAAGTGCTGTTGTATGAGTAAAGTATTCATTGTCGGTGTATAATAGTATATAAGCTAAGCAATGTATTGCTATATAGTACTGACTGTTTTCTCAGCTTATGTTGCCACTATGCAGGCCTCTGTCACGGGAGTCCTTTGATAGAAACAGTAATGTTTCTGTGCAGAATTCAGGAGATGCTGGTTTGCCGCTGCTGCGACTAGTCTCATAGTTTGAGTTATTGTGTGACTTTCGCACGTTTAAATTTGGATGCAACAAGCAAACTAACTGATCAAGGCAGCGGTAGACTGGCAACTCCGGTGTCCTAAATAATAGATTTTGACAAAGGAGTCTGCCGGCTTTGAAGAGCGAATAGATAACAGTTTTACTTCCCTGTCAGATTAAGATGTCTTACAACAAGGTACAGTGGTGAAAATATAGACTTTTTCAACATCTAAATTATATTTTGCTGCTGCCCCAGTCCAAATAAAACGGTAGATCTACCGTATTTATTGACAATTCATTCATCACCATCATTTCTTGACCTCATACAACCCCACCTCTTATTGTACTTTTCCCTACCTGAATATCAATCACAGCTATAATGTCCCTCTTTATCACGTTGCGTCTGTCCTGCTGCTCCTCTGTTAATATTCTGCCTATCGCCCTGCAGACGTCGCCTCCCCCCCCCCTCCAGCAGCCCCCCAAAGCCCTCCGAGGAGGCGGCCGGCTCTCCAGAGGCTGCGCCTCAGCAGCTGAACGGCAGCGCTGCAGCCATCGGCCCCCCCCTGGAGCTGGCCCCCCTGGCCCAGCCAATCCCGTGTGCCTTAGCCAGAGACAACCAATCAGATGGGGTGGAAGTGGCGGCCCCCTTTTGCCTTGACGACTGCCCGTCAGACGGAGCGCTACAGAAGGAGGAGTGACAGCGTCCTCTCCCAGGATGCATTGAGAGTTCTGTGTTTGACTGCCTTCCCCTGTTTTTGTAGCCCTGCCCTGCTAGATGTGCAGCGTCACATGGAGCAGGAGGTGCAGCGAGGCCCCCCCTCGCCCCCACCCCCCCCTGCTCCATGTGACGCTCAGCGGCAGTTAGCTGTTACTTCCTGTTAAGTTTTTCATGTGGTTTTACATTGTTTTACAAAGAGAGGTTTTCTCCATGAGTCTGTAAGCGCCCCGCCCCTCAAAAATCCTAAATGCCTCCCTCCTGCACTCAAGAGTAAAATAAGCTTAAGCCCACCCCCATAACAACCAAGCACTTAATAAAAGCCCCCCCGTCTCCCTTAAAGTATGGGTATCTGTACAGTTAAAATGTCTTATTTTGTGTTTTTAATGGTCCCATTGTTTGAATCTCTGCACACAGATGTTAAGCATGCGGTTTAGGGTGACAGATTGGATGTGGTTTCCATGGTTACAGCATCTAGGCCTGGGCGCCATGGTCGGTGTTGGCGTGTTTGATGGTTGGTTTGTTGCCATAGCCGTCTCGTGCGAGATTTATCTTATATGAATTCTAGGTATGTGAGTAAGATTTTAACAAAGTGATAGTACCATTCTTCTGTGCAGTGACCCCCCGCCCCCCCGTACTCACAATGTTGGTATACTTACTAGCAAAGAACCCCTTTTATTGATTGATTGGTTATCAATCACAGGAGCACTTCTGCACCACCATGGTATTGGTGTGATATCTTACTTTGACCAATGTAGCATAGCCCAGTGCTTAGCTGTGCTTTGAGACCCCCCGCATTTATGCACCTTAAGCCCTAAAGTATGAAAGATATAACTCCACTCCTCCTCCTCCTCCAAAAAAAAAAAGTGCATTATAATATTACCCTCCCATGCCCCTTGTCCTTTACTCCCAAAGCTTTGATTGTATTACCCAAACGGAAGCACTTAATGTTGTATTTAAATATGATACATTTGAACAAACCCCTATACCGGTTAATTGACCGTCTGAGAGGGGTGTGCCCCGCCCCTAAGTAAATCATTATGACTTGTAGAACTACATATAAAGGTAGAGATGTATTTGAGAGACATCAGAATGTGAACTGAGTGGTTTCAGACAAAGAGGCACTTTGTTTGAAAAAAAAAAAAAAAAAGTTTAAACCACACTGGATAGTCTTCTACCAGGTGAGAAAGAAATGATAAAACTCTGAGGCACGTTCTGGAGTTTAAGGCCAAAAAAATAAAAGAATAATGCTGCCAGACAAAAGATGGATATGACCGTGAGGGTTTGGGTAACTGCTGCCAGGCGGAGTTCCCCGCAGACTGGCCTCGCACGTTCAGACATAAAACTTTGCAATTAAGCTGAAAAAGGACTCCTGATGTTCCGCGTCGAGGGTCCTTAGGAATCTTTTCAGATTTCTAAAAAAAAGTTATTTCCAAAGTGTATTTTAAGAAAGGCCAGCCTACTGAGGCAGCCAGTGATATAAAAGGGGTGTGGCGAGTGACAAATCCTCAAAGAGCCCCCCCCCCACCCACTCAGGTGGTGATTGAGTTACGGTTGTCATTACGATAGCCCAACACCATGAGCCGCAGCGCTCTGGTGTGTCACTTTAGACCAGCAGAAAGCACTTCCCTGCCCTGAAGCACCTCGGCCTGAAAACACGGCGAGGCTTTATGGGTCGGATCACATGACGGGAGAGAGGGAGGCCTCATGGCGGACCCCCAGAGGGCCGCTCAACAATCTGAGACTTCTAAGATATTGAATTGTTTTATTAGAGCACTTATGTTTGTAGAGAATGAGATGTGTCCCCCATAGTAGATTTCATCTGACTACGGAAATACAATTTACCAATAGCCGGTAGCACAACTGCAAAATGTAAAAAGCAGTACACCGACAGATACTGCCTGAGAGATGCTGGCCATGATCATTGTAAATCTCTATAAACGTACTTGGAGAGGTTGAAATGAGCTCACTATGTTAAAAAAAGGCAAGTCAACAAAGAAGCACCTTATTTTCTTACTATGTTGATGACTTGTGCTCTATCGTGTGCCACAAAATTGACATGGAAAAGAAGCTCTTACGAAATGCCGTTTTGAAGGAAAAAACCCTGACTATATCTGTAAGTGTTAATGTAGTCGCGTCAGACATCCCCTCAGTTTATGAACTCAACCATGACAGTTGACCCAGCCGCGAGTCGTAGGCCTACGCTCGCCATCACAAGGCTGGGCCGCGCCGCCGTCTCTTACACCAACACCGAGTGAAATCAGAGGTTTCGGACCCGCTAGCCGTTTATTGGTAGGGATTAAGAGTTCGAGTGCTGTAGGTGTTCATAGGTTAAGAGTAGGTAACGGCGTCGGGCTGAACACAGGACTGTAATAACACAGACGCCAAGACTAGGCTAGAGAATATAGCTCCACTGGCCGAAAAATACTAAGTCTAGAATTACTAGGAGTCATATACTTAACTGCTTTTCAACTTTTGACATTAGTACAAATATGTGTATCGCAACAGTACATTGTTAGAAGATGGCTTTTCTGCGGCGAGCCAGAGCGTGATCTGGTATACGATGCCCTCTCGATTCGCTCGCCAGATACCAGAAACGCCACACACACATATACATTTAAACAAAACACACACATACAGGTATTCAGTTGCATTTGTTACCAGCGGCATTCTCTCTGCTTTTGTGCTGAAGTGATTTTGTGCAGTTTCAGTTCCCAGTGGAGTGCTCTTCAGTTCATCAGAGAGCATTTTTTGGTAACACATTCTACTGAGTCTTATAAAAAAAAAAAAGATCCCACATTTTCAAGTTTGCATGGACGGATTTAAAAAGACATGCCATGACAAACACAACCATACTTACACACACAAGCACACATAATGCCACACAACACACACATACATAGATGTTAAACCCTGAGTTACACAGTAGCTAGTATGGATAAAATAAAGTCAACACAATACATGATGTAGTGTCCCTCTCGTCCTTGTCTGTTTTAGTTCGATAGATATTTGATCAGTGATTTTTATGCTTGTTATCCTAACCCCCCGCCCCCCCCCTGCTATTACACTTTTTCTCGCCCCCTCCTCCTACTCCCCCATAAAAGGTTCATTCACTTCTTCTCTTTAATGCCCCCTAATCTTCCTTGTAGTCCACACACACACACACACACACACACACACACACACACACACACACACACACACACACACACACACACACACACACACACACACACACACGGCCACTGATTTAAATCTGCAGTGACGCAAAACCAACACACACATTTTACACACAGGTTACCCCTCCTGTCCGGTTCTTCAGTTCTCTCTTTCACTCTTATCGCCTCCCTCTCTGCCTCTCCTTTTAGCCCCTTTTAGGACCGTTTCTATTGGCTGTTTTTTCTCTTTGGGCTGCCCCGCCCCTTAATCAACCCAACTAACAGTAAAGGTTATATTAACGTTGATAATCAGTTTCTGTATGTATCTAGCCAGAGTCTGGAAAAAAAAATCTGAAAAAAAAAATCAAAACGGTTTTATTCAATTGTGCAAATGTGTTTTTTCTTACTATTTTTAATGTTATTACATCTTCTAATCTAATCCTTCTACCATTGCTTCAGTTAGTACTGAAATACGCTTAGCCAACCTAGAGATTTGAACTGTAATGATTGCGATTTTCCTTACCTGTATTTTATATGGCATCTTTAGACCACCGTTTATTATGTACGTAAGTAAATATTGCCCGTTTTCGAAATTAAAATTGTCGTCTGCACTATGTTATGATCCTCATAATATCCCTGAAAACTATTTCGTGGTCGACTCATTATCAATCTAAGCTGAACTTGCACAAAGCAGCGTAACATCTCTTGTAAACACCTGAGAACCAAAGTACACCTAGCATCCCCTCTACTCCATATAAAGCCCCCCCATAGCCCCTCACGCTCCCCGGCATCGACGGTTTACCCCCGAGTAACAAGTTTTCCGATGAGTATGATTATATATAATGACATTACAGCACGTGTGATTTATCTGACAAGTCTGTGAGGTAACGGTGTTTTTTTTAAACACCGTGGTTTTCGTGGAGACGCAGACAGACAGGGAAAGGAAGGACGTTTTTGTTCGACAGTGAGTGAGCGAGTGGACAGGTTTTAGGCATTGTGGGTCAAATCACCCGTCCTGTTGCTCGCTCACGCCTTTTTGTAACTTCTTCATTGACTGAATTCAGGCTGTGTGCGAGCCATTTGCACACGCTCAGATCAACACTAATACACGAACAAAGGAACAACATCTGGCAGATATGCTTTCAGTCACGCTGGGGTTTTGGCGCCCTCTTTAGCATTTCTCACATGTTATTGTTGTGCTCTCTCAAACTTGCCTTTAACTGCCCAGACTCGGATTGAAAGGGCAACTTTTTGCTGATCTGAGTCTCTTCACACGTGGGCATGGATATTCTGAATGTGGCTGGATTTTCCTCAAAACACAAATCTGAGATTATTTAGCATCTAATACATGGCATATGAAATGTGAAGTGCAACTAAGAAATCATTTATGATTGTTAAGAACCACAATCGTATTCTAAGACCCATACTACACCCTTTCACCAAGTTTCAGGATCATTATTCATTTTTGTAAACCTGCGTACAAAGAAACCAATCTGAAAACATTTCCTTGGTGAAGTTAATTAATAGATTAAAGGTTAATCTATGATCAAATCTGCGACTATATACTACCATTTTGTTCATTTAGATCAAATGTTGGAGCAAAAATGCCAAGCATTTTCTCAACAGGTCTTTTTATTTATTTATTCTAACATTACGACAAAAACAACAAAGGAAGGGCATATCAATTGAAAGTATTTCTTAGTTGCCACGTGGATTTGTTCATGACTTTTTGCATGGAAAATGTGAAACTTATTTTTTTTAATGTTATTCATTCAACTATGAATTAGTTAATTGAGAAAATGACATCAGAAACAATCAATTCAATGCATTTCTGATCAAGTTCCTGCTCTCAGCCGAAGTGTCATGAGGAAAATTCACCCTCTCTGACTGATAAGAGTGGTCCAGCGGATAGTAAAGGCATCTTGCCTCACAGCCGACACAAATGGGAGCGCCTCTTGAGGAGCTCGACAATGTTGAAGAGAACCAAAAGTCCCAGAAGAATATAAGTGTGCTATGTTGTATTGTAGAAGTCAAACGGTGTTATTGTCTGTCATACAGAATGTGGAACGGGGTCATCGGCTGTGTTGTACCTGTTCTGATCTATTTGCAGGGTTCTCACAGCATTTTGTCCTGATTGAATAAGGGTCCCTATATGTCTGTCTCTCTCTACACTGCCAAACCCTCCCTCAACAGCCCCCCAAGCTCCAGTATAACCCCGCCCCCCCCTCCAATGGAGTCCCAAGCTGATCATTATTGGCTATTTTTTGTTTTGTCACGATTGGGCCCTTAGCCACAAATGTACCAATGCATGTACTACAGTATCCACCCAAAACTACATGTGCAACGAAAAGGGTTAAATTGATCCATAACATTATTGTTATAGAAATATTATCATCATTATTGCTGTTATAATTATGGTCGGTATAATTTGTCATCATTGTTAGCATTATGGAAGCACCGGACTGTTTGTGGAAAGATGAGAAAAAGGAAAGCTTTTTTTTTTATTTTGTCTGGCTGTTGGTGGTCTGATCTCACAGAGGGAGGGGAGGAAAGGTTCAGAAAGAGACAAAGATGGCAGTCATGTTTGTACTGGTTGGGAAATGACTTACAGTGCTGAAATAAAATTTATTCTTTTAGTAAAAAAAGTATTTCTGGAGTCTAGTGTCTTTTTGTATGAAATATGTTTAAATGTGCAGGTACTTAAAGATGGGGTAGGTAATTCACTTCAGAAACACTTTTTGTTATATTCCATGGAATACTCTTAACATCCCGATAGCAATGAATACATTCAATGCTTTGACAATAAATATATTTTTAAAAAAAATCATCTGTGGAAGCCGTGGCGCTGTAAAAGCACGACCAGCCGGCCCGGCTAAAGTAGCTGGATGGCCTACCTGCCTGTCAGCCTTCCATCTGTGCACAGACTTATCTCGTGCCCTCATTGGTCATGTGCGCGTTCGTGTGTGTTGGAGGAGGGGCTCTGTCAGGAAGTCTGAAGGAAGGGGCAGATTTTTTTCGGTTGAGTACTTTCAAATTCTTGGGCACTCCAGCTGGTTTCTCCATTCTTACCTACCCTACCTTTAAGCTTTGTTTATGAAAGCTTGAAAACATTGGACTTCAGTATGATTGCTGCATTTCTTTTATTCCATAACTATAGCAATCATTTTAATTGCGTGTAAACTGATTTGATAATTGTGAATTGTATGCATATCTATAAAATAGTGATGGAAGAAGTCATGTCCTTTACCGCACTTAAAGTATCACTACCACACATAATACTACAGAACAAGTCAAAGTCCTTCATTCAAAAAATATTACTAAATGTCATGGAAGGTTACAACTATATTTACTCAAGTACCGTACTTTCCATTTCAAAAATGTGCTTTGTTCTACATCCTTGTTTTTTTAGTCTTTGCTCCTTACAATATATTATTTGTTACTTCTCTATTCCTAGTGTTTTAACCCCAACCCTTTTTTTTAATTAAAATTGACTTTATTTATGTTTCTATATGTATACACTCTATTATTATTATTATTATTATATTGAATACAATTATTATCTATGCCTAGAATTTTAAATAAAAATATATGAATAATAATATTTATATTAAAATTGTCTTAATTTGTGTATCCTTCGGTTCTATATATAGTTGTTTTAGTTCTATTTTATATCTATATTAATTTTGTTTCTATCTGTATTTAGTTTTAAAAAATAAATATTAAAATATATATATTTCTTCATTCTAAATAAAGTCCTATATAAAGTTGTATACAATCCCTATTATTCTAACTATCATTTGTATTATTATTTTAAACCCCTGTTATTTTTATTGCATCATTTTTATTTTATTGAATAAAAAAAAAAAAATTCTCTCTGACACAATCGTGACGTCACTAGGCCTCGTTTTCAGGGGTTGGTCACGTGATTTTTGGCGTGGTGAAGCGAGGCATCGAAACATTTCACTGCGATACTTCTGCTCAGAAATGTCGGTACCGTGTACGAGTAACGTCCGCTGCGAGCCTCACATCGATAACTGGTGCGGATCCAGACGAACCAGGAACCCCGGCAGCAGTAGCAGCAGGAGGAAGCGGGACCGGAGGATGTGACAGCGGGCGGGAGGACCGGGAGCTCGAGAACCGCCAATTCCTGTTAGCTGTCAGCTAGTTAACACTGTTGGGCTAGCTTAGCGGGCTAGCTTAGCGGGCTAGCTGACTTCCTGGGCTTCTGCTGCATTTAAAAGCTAAACTAACCACTCTGCAACAGGGTTTTAATTCTTACTAATTTAATATATGTATTGTTAATGTTAATACATGTTTATTTGCTAAGCAGCTAAAGAGCTTGTAAGGCTATGAAGGTGTCCAGGTTTAGCCTGTTAGCCTCACCTGATTGAGGGTACTAGCTACCAGCAGACCGTGTTAGCGGCGGCTCATTGATTGCTGCTGGATGTGCGTTGGTGGTGAGGCCAGCTCGTCATGTCCTGCACCTTTTTATAGCATGTTTTATGTTGTTTTTGTCCCCTAGGTCTGCCACTGGAGACCCTTCTCAAGGAGAGGAAGCATCTTGAGAAGTAGGCTTAACATTTTTCTGAAGGATTGGTCTCCTTTTCTGTTCTCTAACATCTTTAATCTTTCACTACTGTCCTCCTTGTCAGATATATTTTAACAGAAATTGGCAAGAAACTGCACGGATAATGTAAAAAGCAAAATGTGTATTTTGTGGTTGTTTGGAATAATAGAGCCAGTTTGAATTGAGGTGAGTAGGAATGTTAAATACATGAAGGGAAGGGACAAATGTGAAAAGCTGTTAATCTGTAAAAGAGGTTAACTTGTATAATGGTTAAGACGAGGAATACATAATGTGTAGTTCACTATGCATATTTCAATACAAAGTCTAAATACGTAACATAGAAAACTAATTATAGTGTGTGAAACGTGTGGTTTTGTTCTGCTTGGTATAGCCTTAGTATAGTGAAATATATGCATTAGATTTTGGTTTTTAAAGGCCTAGTTCTGATAATTGTTAGAAGTTTTATGATTACTTCTCAATAGTTGATGTATGGTGGTCGGCACGCCCCCAGTTTGGAGAACCAGAAAGAGCAGAGCAATGTACTGCTGTGGATGGGGGCATTAGAAAAAAACAAATGTCATCCAACTTAAAAAAACTCGAATATTTGTACTGCTTTACTTTGTTTAAGACAGCCCTTTCTCACAGGCAATTAAAGGCATACTTTCTCTTTCTTGGAGGCCACCAGACTCCATTACCAGAACAGGTAATTTAACTTTGTGAAACACAGGATCCATTAATCTACCTTTTTATCTTCATTAGTGAGTTTGTTGTTTGACTTTGGTGTTCAAAGGGGTACGTTCGGATTCACCAAAATCACACAATTACTCTTACTAACCAATCGGAGCACTGGTAGACAAACCCTGCACACTCTGCTTGGTAAAATGTCTATGTATGTTAATGAAGTCTGGTGGCTTTTAATGAGAGCATGTATAAAGGATATCATTCCACGTCTGAGTTTTATTATAATATTTTCACTGCTTTACCTTACAGTTTCAGACTAAAATTAATATAGATATTTGTTTTAAGCTGCTAAAATATGTTTTGTGGCTGCCCCATCCACTACTATCCCTCTCATGCTTATTATTCATTTCTATGTGCATTCTTTTAGAAATATAAGGATCGAAATAAATGACTACTAGACAACGGGGGGACAGATTTATTTTTGCTGTAAATATATTGGAATGATTTTTGTCTCCAGATAAGAAGGGGGAGCTGTGGGATGAGGTAGTAGTTTGTATAGTTTTAGGATCACACCAGATCTGGGAGATAACTATACAGCCTACTCTCTTTCTCACGGCAACCTAAACCATCACCTCCACGATGGAGCCCGTCGGCAGCCTATCAGAATCTTGCTTTCAGTTGCCACGGTGACTGAAGCCTCTGTTGCCATCGGTTGACCAGCACTGCTCCAAGATTACATTGGTTTAATTTAGCTGGTTTTCTTCTGCTGGCGTGTGTCTGTAGCTGCGCTGTGTTGAGGTAGTAAGTTGTGTTGTTGTGGGGTTTGGGATATTTCAACCCCTTTTTTGGAGATACAACTGTGCAACTTACTGCCTTCCACAATGCGGAAAAATAACCAGCTCCTGCAGCGCGTGAAGACCGGTACATCCTTCCCTTTTTGCATGTGTTCGGTAAGCTAACGCATTGTTAGATTCTCTGTGAAAAGTGGGTATTGCATGATTAGTTTGTCATTTTTTTATATTCACTTGACAAATTCTTCTGCAATTATTGTGATAATTAAATAACAGGAATCACTTTGTTTTAGCAACAATTCATTTGTTTCGGCTTCTCAAAACTCTCTGTGATGTAAAACTGTATTAGAGCTGCAACACATGTATTGAGATTTGACGGAGCAGAGTGCAATTGTACTTTTTATTAGTCCTTTTATTAGAGGTGTGTGTGTGTGTGTTTGTTTTTAGAGTGTCAGGATGGATCCCTCGTCTATTTCTCTGCAAACAAAATCTACCTACGGGTACAAATAAAGAACCTCACCATACCATATTTTTCTGCAGATTATTTCATGGATGAGTTTGGTGTTTGTATTAAGAATCTTAAACCCCCAAATATTCAGTTTACAGTGAGTTTAAAAAGTGTCAAAGCTGCTATCAGAATTGTAGTTGTTTAAAAATGTCTGAAGGCATTACATTAAATAAAAAGATGCATTTCTGTCACTGAATTAATCAAAGCTGCTCCATGATGAATATACATTTCTCTTTTTGATTCACTTCCAGTTGGTAACATTGTCCCCGAAATCAGGATTTATATTGAACCTGTTCATAAGGATGGATTCTTAATTAGAGTATAGAAATATCTAATATGTTAAATTCTGTATTTTTGCATCCATTTTGAAATAAACTAGATTTGTGTGTTTTGTCATTTGGGATTTTTTTATTTGTGTGGGGAATTTGTATCCTGAGTGAGTCAAAAACATTCAAGTATATACATTTTCTATTACCCTACACTACTCCACCACTTTCATTTAATAGTGACCTTACCATTTCAGATTAGTAATATGCATTATAATCAACGACAAGATGATTTAATACTAAAGATTACAGATAAAACGATTAATCATTGGGCAAATCACAAGCTGTCCAACAGTATATAAAGTAATTAAAATGAGGGATTAGCACATTGATGCATCAAGGATTATAATTCTGTATAATGCGTTATGCTGAAATTAGTTTCTCTGCCGATGAGCAGTTTTATTTTAATGCATTTGTACTTTTAATGAAGTACACCTTTTTAATGCATGACTATAACTTTTGATTAACTCTATAATTACTTCTAAAGTTTAAGCACTGGACATATAACCTTCAGTTGAGCTGCTGTGATTGGATAACCTCTGTGAGTTGTTCCCTCAATGGCTCACTGATTGGTTAAACCAGAACCAGGTGGGTCCCTCCCCTAAAACAATATCAGCTATTTAATCAAACAAAATGTAATGTTTTTCTTTTTTGGTACTGTTTATTTTTTTATTTGACAAATGCTTTACATATGAACATATTGCCAATACTATGTGGGTGTACAGGATTGCACTGCAGCACATCATTTGCAACAGGAAGGCTTAACATGTTTCATGAATAATTGTAGAATGGTTAAAAAACGATTTATTCATGAATGAGATTTTTTGTTCAAATATGTTCAGGAGATCAATGTTATCTATTTTGGGGTTCTTGGATATTATAATATATATTATTTCATTATCATTTAATTAAATGTTTTTATATTATTTAAATGTCAGTTATTAAAAAAAATAATCTATATATGTATTTAATTATTTAATTAATTTCTATTTTTGTCGTTTTATTTAATTTAATTTGAATGTTTTAGTTAATTTTTTCATCTTATTTCAGTTCTGAGCCACAACACAAAGTCACCAGTTGGGGGCGTGGTTTGCCAACTGCCGAAAAGAAACTCACGAAGAAGAAAGATCAGCAGAAAAAGACGAAGAAGAAGAAGAATCACATAAAGCAACATGGCGAACATTCGGTGTGTCAAGGTGAGAAATAAAAACATAAGTCTTCACACTGCAGCAATGACATTATTTACTCTGTGGGAATTTGATCTTTAACTATGTTATTGCTCTTGTGGTGTACATTATGTGAGTTTTTTTATTATCATTCGTTAGTTTGTTTTCGTCGTAGTTCAGAAGTTTTATTGTGAAGCTAACATGTTTTTACATCACTGTTTCCACCTAATCCACAAAAGAAATTAGGTATTATTTAGTGTCATTTTTACTTATATTTAGGTAGTTTTAACTCAAGTGCTTTACTAAGGTAAAACACACAGGTATTTGTAATTTAATTGAGTGTTTTGTAGTGGTTAAATCACATATTTGCATAAATAAAAAAGCATTGATGTCTTAATATATAAACAACACTTCCAAGATATGAAAGGAAGTTCCATTCATCTCTCTTTTCTATACTTATTTCTTTGGTGAAACATTATTTGGACTTACTTAAAATATTGAGTACATTTTCAAGCTTTGAAATCATGTACATTTGCCTTATGAAATGAGTAAAAGAGAAAGTTAATGAACACAATGTTGGAGTTTTTCCTCATTTTTCAAGCAGAATATCAAATATATGCACAAAGGTCAAGTGTAAAAAATATCTGACATGAAAAACATTTAATCATCATCCAAGATATGCATACAGGTGAAGTGTAGACATTTTTACAAGATGCTAAACAAACAAAACATTAGCATTTATTTCCTCAATTTTTCATGAATCCTCACTATTGATACGTGACTTTCGATATGATAAGAACTGAAATTGTATTAGTATTTATGTATTAGATTGAAAGAATTTAGACCAAAGGTTGGATTTAAAAAAACAATTTTCTTTGGTCTGTGAATTTAATCACTGCGTTCGTTTTTCACCAGCCTTCCACCGTGCCCCGTTTTTTTCCCTGTATTTTTTCCTAATTACATGTTTTTAATTTCTTGTGTTTCCTATATCTTGAACCCCCCTCCTCCCTCTGTTCCCTCCATTCTGGGTAGGGTATGGTGGGTCTGGTGACGGGCGGTGCGTCGGGTTTGGGCCGGGCCACCGTGGAGCGTCTGATCCAGATGGGAGCGTCCGCTGTGATCCTGGACCTGCCCTCCTCTGACGGAGCCGCCCTGGCAGCCAGTCTGGGGGCCCGCTGTGCCTTCGCTCCTGCTGACGTGAGGCCAACACTTATCAGAAACAATCATTCATTCCAAATCAAAATGCATTTACAATCCCATTCAAGTCCTGAGTATTGTTTACATACTTAAAAAATGGTCTGGAGGTGGAATTCAAATGTTAGACTCTTCCTCTGGCAAGAAAAACGACTATATAGAGTGATATTACATTGTGTATGTTTGTATTAACAGCTATTGCCAAACATTTTTTATTAATGGATATTTTAAAACAGGGATTGATTTCATTAGTTTTTTTATTTGTATTAATAAAATACGTTTTAATTTCCTCGCAGAACTAGGTATGTAGGTTCACGAATACGAAGAATTTGCTTTGGTGTAAAATGGCGCATACATAAAGGCGATTAAAAAGGACTGTTTTTTTACAAGAAATATAAATATTCAAAACAGTATGAGAAATTACTAAATAAAATATGTGCAATATATCAGAATTAAAAAGTGGAAGGGCTATGCATTGCATTGTTACTGAGTTGTTACGCTCAGCAGAGGGCGCTCACACAACGTGTGTGTGTGTGTGTGTGTGTTATGTTCCCTGGTAGATCTAGGGGTACCAAGGGAAGTAGCGACACACAAGATAGCCGGACGAGAGAAAAAGGAGAGGAAACTCAATGCTGAAGGAGTTTAAGTGAGGTTTTAATTAGAAAATCAATAAGGCGGCTCACCAGCCAAATTACAAAACACGACTACAATAAACATCACACAACTATGCTGGGTCTCACACAGAGACAGGCTGCACACATGCAGCCAGACGAGAAGGAGAGAAAGAAGGGGGCCCTCACTGCCGTCCTCCTCCGGTCCTATATGGAAGCCCTGATTGTCGATTAGGAGCACCTGGGGAGAGGCTGCACCTGGGAACAATCAGAGGGAGAGAGAGGAAAACACACACACGACCACACACACACACTACGGCACGTAACACTTCCCCCCATAAAACACACCTTATACTGCTCACCAGCAGCCAACACCGGAGCAACACATGGAACACACACAACACACACACCACTCACTGAACACAGATCCACATCGCTCTGAGCTAGGTCCACACCCACCGCTTCAGAGACGGAAACACCCACAGCACTGTCACAGACGGACGCAGAACTTAACTGCAACTCACCACTCTGTCGCATCGCAACCGGGTCTTTTGGAACTGCCACCTGCTCCTTCCGAGCTACACACTCTGCCTCTAGATGACCAGGATCAAGACAAAAGAAACACAATCTCTTTTTCTTGGGTCCTGGAAGAGAAGCAGAATGAGCATGTGTGGCACGCCTGTTACGAGCTTTCCGGAAACCAAAACGATGAGGAGATTCGCTCTGAGCCAAAACACCACTGTGTGATAGCTCAAGCCCTTCCTCATCCGCCATAGTGGTGGCCTGCTTTCGCTTCCAAGCTGCACAGTCGGCTATCATGTGACCTGGGTCAAGACAAAAATAACACGCTCTGTCTAGCCTGGGACCTAACAATGGAACGCTGGCACAGGGAACATAATTATCAGGAGCTCTCCGATAAGTGTCCCGCTGAGGAGGATCCCGCTGAAAAAAAATGCTCCGATGTATCAGCGCAGACTCGTCTGCCAGAGTGGCAGCCTGCTGAATGGTAGTCACTCTCTGCTCATTCAGGTAGACTAACGTACGCTCCGGTACACAGTTTTTGAACTCCTCTAACAGCATCAGCTCACATACTGAAGCGATGTCATCCGCTTTACACGCTCTACACCACCTGTCAAAGAGGACTTTCTTCTCCCTCGCGAAGTCCACGTATGTTTGGCCAGCAGCTTTCCTCATGCCGCAAAATGCTGCCTGTAGGCCTCAGGCACAAGCTCGTATGCCCTGAGAATAGCACCTTTCACCTTGTCATACTCCAAACTATCCTCGACAGAAAGAGAAGAGCAAGCTGCTTGAGCCTTGCCGACTAGCTTGCACTGTACAAGTATGGCCCACACGTCGTCTGGCCAGCGCAGAGCAGCAGCAATGCGCTCAAATGCACCAAAGAACATCTCCACTTCCGACTCAAGAAAGACAGGGACCAGCTGAATGTTGCTACCAACATCAAAAGCAGCAGCAGAACCTGAAGGTGTAACGGCAGAATCACCCACCACAGCTGCTTGGAGCTCTAGCTGACGCATCCGGACAGCAGTGTCTGCCTCCAACTTCCTGATCTCCAGCTCCTGCTTCCTGATCTCCAGCTCCCTCCTGAGCTGAAACTCTCGCTCACGCTCCTCACTCTCACACTGGAGACGAGCCACACGCACTTTTACCCTGCATCTAATTTAGACCCCATAGCAACGGCTACTTACAAATATTATTATTTATTTATTTACAAACTTCCCCAGATCCTGCCTACCAAACTTTACCTAACTATCTTCTGGAGCGTGCCGGGCTCGAGGCGACTTTAAAGGCAACCATCAGCGGCCGAAACCCTGAATCGCCTGCCCCCAACAGGGAATAAATCCCCACCCAGGATTACCCCGAAAATAAAAAAGGCAAAATAAAAAATGAGTGCCTGAAGGAAGGACTGATTCAGTCCAGCTAGACACTCCCCTGTCTAAACTGAGGAAGCTGTTCAACAGTAAATAATTTCACAGCCAATCCTACACTTATATACACCAGGGTTTCCGCTAGGATTTTTTCTCGCCGGTCAAATGTCCGGGCAGAATTTATTTTACCGGACTAATTTGAAACTTACCGGTCATATTTCAATAATAATAATAGTTGTGTAGCAGAGTTTCCGTTAGCAGGTAATCACCGGACTATGAGCAGATATGCTTCAGTTTAAAACTCAGTTCACGGGCTCATTTTTATATTGCTTCAGTTTATAATCGTAACAGATCGAAAAATTCAGATTCATTTTTCAATAAATGATTCCACAAACAAACAACATAATTATTACATTCAAACAAACTACTTGTAGTAGATAACGTACATTATTCAGAAGTTTACATCAACTTTGAATAATAACACGGGAGAAACGGATCCTCTCCCTCCCTCCCTCTCTCCCTCTCTCTCTCTCCTGACAGCAGGTTAGTTTCTCATGCAGCTCGCTAAACAGAGGGCGGGGCTTCAGGTGATCATGCAGAGCTGCGTGTCTCGGTCAGACTCAGCAGCTGATCTGATCTCTCTCTCGCTCCGGTTACACTTCACTCGCGTTTATGTCCATATCGATCAGATCCAGCTCTCCTGATCGGCCTTTATAGAGAGCACCGATCAAACTATTAAGAGTGAATATCGGCCGATAATGACCGGCGGCCGATCGATCGGAGCCTCCCTAATTATTACCAGACATTTTGACCGTCAGGTTTTGAATTTACCGGTTTTTTATAAATTTTACCAGCTAAAAACCGGTAATTACCGGCTAACGGAAACCCTGATATACACTACTGCTCACCACCAAACCCAATAACACTAACCAACAACCAAATACTCACTCTTTGTCTCAAAGATTGGACGAGCCCCCATGTTATGTTCCCTGGTAGATCTAGGGGTACCAAGGGAAGTAGCGACACACAAGATAGCCGGACGAGAGAAAAAGGAGAGGAAACTCAATGCTGAAGGAGTTTAAGTGAGGTTTTAATTAGAAAATCAATAAGGCGGCTCACCAGCCAAATTACAAAACACGACTACAATAAACATCACACAACTATGCTGGGTCTCACACAGAGACAGGCTGCACACATGCAGCCAGACAAGAAGGGGGCCCTCACTGCCGTCCTCCTCCGGTCCTATATGGAAGCCCTGATTGTCGATTAGGAGCACCTGGGGAGAGGCTGCACCTGGGGACAATCAGAGGGAGAGAGAGGAAAACACACACACGACCACACACACACACACACACTACGGCACGTAACTGTGTGTGTGTGTGTGTGTGTGTGTGTGTGTGTGTGTGTGTGTGTGTGTGTGTGTGTGTGTGTGTGTGTGTGTGTGTGTGTGTGTGTGTGTGTGTGTGTGTGTGTGTGTGTGTGTGTGTGTGTGTGTGTGTGTGTGTGTGTGTGTGTGTGTGTGTGTGTGTGTGTGTGTGTGTGTGTGTGTGTGTGTGTGTGTGTGTGTGTGTGTGTGTGTGTGTGTGTGTGTGTGTGTGTGTGTGTGTGTGTGTGTGTGTGTGTGTGTGTGTGTGTGTGTGTGTGTGTGTGTGTGTGTGTGTGTGTGTGTGTAAGCTCAAGATCCAAATGTATGAAGATTTATGCCAGACCTTTTTTTTGTCACAGTTGCTTGCATAAAAATGAAACCAACAAATGTATTTCTTCTTTTGATGCATTTAAACTGTATATATTTACACGTCTGGTGGGTGATAATCTCAGGCTTGATTGAATTGCCAGGTGACGTCGGAGGAAGAGGTGCAGTCGGCCGTGTCTCTGGCCACAGAGAAGTTTGGGAAGCTGGACCTCGCGGTGAACTGTGCCGGCATCGCTGTCGCCGTGAAAACGTACAACTTCAACAAGAAGATCGCACACAGCCTGACGGACTTCCAGCGCGTGATCAATGTAAGATGTACGCAAGGAAGGGATGCATTCAACATTAGTAAAAAGTTATATTTCTTTGACTCTTTCAGTCGTGGAATGTAGTTAAGTAGATTTACTAAAGCACATTCAAGGTTTATGTAACTTTATACCTCTACTACACTGTAGTGGAGACATATTGTTCATAATACTCTATTCTACCTTTCTCTCCAGTGAAACACCTGTATTTACAGATTTGGTCATTTGAAAAATGTTGCTAAATTGAAGGACAAATGTTTCTTCATGGGTGAAATCTCCTGTTGTTTATTTAAATAAACTATAAAAATATTAAAAAATAATAATTTTAGGCTGGAAATTGATCACAGACAACGGGGCTGATTTTCTATATGATGACCTTTAATAATAATATAAGATATTTAAGATAATAATCCATTACTGCCAGAATGCTCCTTTCCTTACCTTCAGGCTATCTGAAAGAAAGCTTTATGGTTTGATTCTTTATCCACATTTGATAAATAAAAAAGCCACCACATTATTAAATAACATAAATACACCATGGTAAAAACATATAGTGCAGTTCTTTTTTGATAAAGGAGTGAACCTAATCAACTATTGAAAGAGCCGGAAACATTATCAAATGGTAAGAACTGAGGTGTATATTGCAGGTAAGCATGGTATTACAGAAGAAAGTTATTATGGCCTGTATTGCGTGTGGTGGTCTTGAATGCAGGACTTTAGTAGTCGGGCATCTCAAAGTGTTATAAATACTATCACTTGACTGAATATCTGAACACTTCGTCCTTCACTAGACTTTTCTTTGTTCCCTGCAGGTGAACATTGGAGGAACCTTTAATGTGATCCGTCTGGCGGTGGGGGAGATGGGGAAGAACGAGCCTGATGCCGATGGACACCGAGGCTGCATCATCAACACAGCCAGCGTGGCAGCCTATGACGGACAGGTACTATTAAACACACACATAAAATAAATCACGTGGTGTTTGGGCAGCTGTGGCTCAGTGCTGGACTTCGAATCAGGGGGTAGCAAGTTCGAGTCCCACTGCAGTCAGCATGTCGTTGTTTCCCTGGGAAAGACACTTCACCCCAAATTGCTCCTGTGGGGATTCTCCGCAGTACTGAAGGTATGTCGCTTTGGATAAAAGCGTCAAACAAATGACATGTAACGCTCCGATTTTCTCTCCAGGTCGGCCAAGCAGCATATTCAGCTTCTAAAGGCGGCATCGTTGGAATGACGCTCCCCATCGCACGAGATCTGGCACCCATGGGCATCAGAGTCATCACCATAGCACCCGGTTAGTGAAAAATGAAGGTTTGGATAGGCCTGTCGTGATAATCGATACATTTACTTATCGTACGATAAATAAAAATGAACTCGATAACTACACATCTCGATTCTCCGGTGTGGCAGTATTTGGGATTCAAGCCAAATCAACGAGGGGAACCTACGGACTTGAATGAGCCGGGCGGTGTGTCGCATTGGTTTAAAAAAAGGCAGCGACAAAAGCAGGCAATACCACACATTTGAAACTACACCTAAAACACAACCACCCCATTCCGTTTTCCCAGCTGGCAGCTGGAGATGGAGAGCCCCCGCCCGACAATGCAAACATGTTGGTGTAACTTGCTCGAAAACTTTGAAAAACAGATTTGGATATGGCCTGTTGAGGCATTTGGGTCTTTGACAGTGGACTGTACACTTGGCTGTTGTTTTAAGGAGGTTTTTTTTGCTTGAGAGATAATGTGTGCTCATATTTATTTATTTATATATATATATATATATATATATATATTAGGGCTGTCAAGTTAATAACGCGTTAACGCAAAAAAAAAATAACGCCACTAATTATTTGAACGCGATTAACGCATGTGTATTTGTTGTCCTCGGCCGCCCCGTAGTTTCAGAGCGCATCGAGTTTAAAATACCATCTACAAGCTGATGCTGACAGCCCCGCTCCTGCTGCCTGCTTGCGGCAGACCACACTTCCACGCTCACCGGCAGGCACCGACTGGCCATCGGGAGGACCGGGAGGGTGTGTGTATGTGTGTGGCCCGAGCGAGCGAGAGAGAGAGACCTTACGTGCATTGTTGTTGTTAGCATCTGGTGCTAGCTAGCTGCGCTAACGGATATAAGGAGCTGTTTAAATGAAAACAGAGGCGCGCTCTATCCACACAACTGCACCGAGCACTTGACTTTATGCAGGAAGCCAGACAGCGGGACATTGTACGAGAAGTCGGCACACTCAGCACGGATAGTGCAACATGATTGCAGCGTCCAGGCAGCTCCCGTTCGAGCATATGCCTTGAGTTGCACATAGCTCCAACGATCCATCACACACACACGCACACACACACACACACACACACACACACACACACACGCACACGCACACACCATTTGTATTGTATTATTGTATGAGAGGTTCCAGGTTGTTGTGTTTAATATTCATGAGAATATTTGTCACTGTTCAAATGATAATAAACATTAGCATAAAGCATATTTGTCCACTCATATGTTGATAAGAGTATTAAAAACTTGAAAAATATTCCTCTAAGGTACATTTAGAACAGATAAAAAATGTGCGATTAATTTGCGTGAATTAACTATGGACAATCATGCGATTAAATATTTTAATCGACTGACAGCCCTAATATATATATATATATATATATTAATTAGGGCTGTCAAACGATTAAAATATTTAATCAGATTAATCACAGCTTAAAAATTAATTAATCATGATTAATCACCATTCGAACTATGTCCAAAATATGCCATTTATTTATGTATATTGTTGTGGGAATGGAAAGATAAATGAAAAGAAGGCGGATATATCCATTTAACATACAGTATCTATGTTTATTATAACATTTTTCTGCGTGTCAAAATGAAAGACAGCCCACACACCTATCAATCATCAAACCGTGGGGTCTTAATTCATTACGTGTTGATTTCTATCAACGGGGGAGTACTTCAGGAAAGTCGACAGGGGGGGGGGGCTAGTGGAGTACTTCGTGACCACAGAGTGTGAACGTTGTGATCAGCTGTTTTAGCGCAGTTCTCCAGTGAAGGGGGCAGTCTCCCTCCGCAGCCGGTTGGCGTAGTTTTGGCACAAGTCCGTTGTACAGACCGACGTTAACAGCAGCCCTGTCTGTGCACACGGAGACCGACTCTGTCGTCCGGTGATCTAACCGCCTTCTGGAAAAGCTTCACAAGTACGTCGGTACGCAAATGCGCTTTGTGACACAAGTGACGGTACGCACATAACCTGCGTACCAGTTATGTGCACCCCTGTACCAGAGCCATATTATTACTATTATATGGCTCTGCCCTGTGCTACAGCAAGTATTCTCCGTCGGGACTTCCTGCAACAACACCACGCCGTTATCAAAGATGTTCTATTGAGAAGACGATCACTACGTGACAAAAGTTTTCAAAACCGTGGCTACTGAAATCAATCTTACTAACTGCTGTCTGTGCAATTTACTCCGCGCGAGTTGGCAGACTTTATTTTGCTAACTTCAACATCATTTTTCATGGTGGGGCTAAGCCATTTCTTGGTATGGGTGTAGCCTACCCCAGCGCTGCCACTGGTGGCACGTATGGGGCGGGCCATTCTGCACATGCGTTAAATGTTAAAAATTAATTCAAAAAATTAATTACCGCCGTTAACGCGATAATTTTGACAGCACTAATATATATATATATGTGAGGGAGAGAGCTCCGTTTTCCAGCCTGACTCTATTTCAGTTATTGTTTTGGTTGTGTGTTATTTAATTTATTTATTATAAATTAATACATTTGTTTTATTTATTATATATAATTTATATATTTTAATATTATTTCACATTTCATTTGCAATGTTGAATGTTCAATAAAAAGTTATGTTTGAAAGGATGTACTTGAATTATTATTATTATATATTATCATTATGTCAGTGCCGACAATATTATCGTTTAGAAAAATGTATCGTCCAACAAAATTAATTATCATGACAGGCCTGGGTTTGGATAGGATAAGGGGCGGGACATCTCTTAGTGGTTGACCAATCACAACAGAGCCGGCCAGCTAACCAATCAGAGCAGACTGGGCTCTGGTTTCAGACAGAGGGTGAAAAGAGGTGCTGCTGCATGTATGAGTATGAGAAAAATAAAGAGCTTTTTGAACATGTATATTTATGTTTTAAAGTTCAAAAAGGTCTTAATTTGATCTCATGATAAAGATCACTGATTTTAAACTGACATTTTCTTGGATACTAAAACATGTTCTCTCTTTTTTTTCTTCCAGGTCTGTTTTCCACGCCCCTCCTGGCCGGTCTTCCAGAGAAGGTGCGCTCCTTCCTCGCACGCCAGGTGCCCTTCCCCTCCCGCCTGGGAGACCCCGCTGAGTTTGCCCACCTGGTGACGTCCCTGGCGGAGAACCCGATGATCAACGGCGAGGTGATCAGGCTGGACGGAGCCATTCGCATGCAGCCCTGAGATCAGGAGAACATTTGTACGTCCGAGTGTCATTGTGTTTCTGCCTCGTGCAATTCTGTTGTAGAAAGCTTTCTATAGGACATATAAACTGAATGAACAACTCATTTGTATCATCTTTGCGTGTAAGAATGTGTTTAATACATGTCTGTACAGCTCAATGCAGTTCTTTATGAACTCCACTTTGGTTGTTTTGTAAACTAATAATAAAAAAACTCAGGTGGGTTTGATCTAATGCAAAGCTTCTGTTCTTAATCCTCAAAGAGTACATGTTATATTTGCCTCCAACGTCTTCTAAATCACTGATATCACACATTTCGTTTCCAACAGAAATGACAATTTCCACAACATCTTATACTTATTTAAATGTGAGTTAAACAGGTTGTGTACAATCCCCTTGGTAAATGGAGGTACTTTTATGTCTGATCTGCAATTAAAGATTTTTTTATCCAACCCTGATTTAAGCGCTGCTATTGGGGAAGAGAAAACCAAATATTTAAGTTATTAAAATTCAGTGAAGCTCAGTAATGTTCTTTACTGCAGACTAATATATTGATTTTGATTTGACACGGTTATAGTTTATTTTAATTTTAAGAGGTATTCAAAAGTTCTAAAAGTCATTACATTTCTTCTTTGATAGTGCAGGTACCCCGAAGACCCTTTCTGAAGCCAATTGTCCCCCATGCCTTTTCAACCAATAAAAACATAAAGCTATGACTGCATTATGTGAAGTTGGCATGTCTGGATTTCAGGTGAATTATTTGATCACACCTTTGAAATAAGTCAGGTTCCTAAATTGGCATTTTACCTTTTATAAATAAATGACTACTATATGATAAGTAAACAAATAAAACAATACTAAAGTAAATGCTTACATTAACACAAAGCTGTGTATGGATTTAGTTAACAGCTAGCACAACAGTTTGTGAACAAAGTCTGCTTATATTATACTGACATCCTCCTGCTAATTATCCATACTAGTTGAAGATGATTACATATTACATTTACAATATTATTTTAAAATATGTATTGTTTAACAATACCATTATAGTTGTATTGTTTATGCAACAGTATAGTATTTATAAGGAGTAAAAAAACATTGCTTGAGTGTCAGAGAAGTTTATTGTCAACAAGCCAAGATGAAGTTGATTGGAAGGCAGTGACAGGATGTTGTTGGCAGGAAAAGGAACAATCATATTTGCACTGTAGTTTCATAAAGTTTCCTAATGTCATTATTATATCAGTGTTTTTCATTACATTACATTTAGCTTGTGTTATATTAAAGCAGTGCACATCTATTATTAAACAATGCTTCATCTGCAGTGAAGTCATACATTTCCACAAGCAGGTCTTAATTATAATTGTGTCAAATAATTGGAACAGAGAGCAAACTCACAAAGAGATGCATTTGTCATAAACTTGTCAATGAATTCTACCATAATTCCAATTCAATCCCACTGCCGAACAGAGAAAAGCCCATTTTACGGCCAACAGAGAAGCCACAGCCCAGCACCTTTACCTCTACACTACCAGCACCAACACCAATACCGGTGTCTACTGACAGACCGACTTTAGCTGTCAACGGACCAGCAGAGGCTGAAGCACTGCCCAGTCCTGCTCTGGCGAAGGCTTCGGCACTGAGGGTCCCTGCAGAGGCCACCGCTCCGGCATTGGGCCCTTTGGCCTCAGCTTCAAAAATGCTCCATTCAGCTCGTGCACGACCCACTCCTGCAGATGCTGTCGCTCCGGCCTTGGGGATACGTTTACCAGGTTTATCCTCAAGTCCAACTGCATACGTGTCGGCATCTGTAGGGACCTTCAGCAAAAGCTTCACCAGGCCGGTCAAAGGTGTCGATCATCTGCACTATTCCTGATGGATCATAGGTAACTGCATGGACAAAGAGACATGCATTTAATCGTTATGTTATATAGACTAAACACATATTCAAATATAAGTTCAGATACTCTTTATGCTCTTAGCATTACAACATTTACAATATTAACACGTCATAGCTTTTTGGAGTAAAAACTACATTTGACTGAGAACTATTGAAAAAGACAGAGTGATTCGTTATTTACGTATTAAAGCAAGTTAATCTTTCAAACTCCATAAAGTCACAGGAAAACAAGATCTCCAGATAGACTTATTAATCTTATGTCTCCAATGAAATGCAATGTTCTTTGTTTGACTAAAGTCAGAAATCAACTAACTGTTAATCCTAAATAAAGTATATTTCTTCGAGTGAAGAATGCACTTAAAGACGATGTTGCGTACCTGGCATCCTCACGGTTTATTATTCTCTCTGAAAAAGAAAGAGGAAATGTTGGCAACAGATTAGAGATCGTGTTTCTCTGTGGGAACCACCTCAACTGGAAACATAATGTTAGTAATGGAAATTAAAATATTATATTCGGTGAACAAATGTAGTATTCAGTTCTGAATTAGATTGAACAGCAAACGTATAAATCACAAATTGGTTTATATCATGAGCTATACATCCTATAAAGCATGTATACATGTTGTTTGCATAATAAACTTTACTAAATAGATAACTTACCCGAAGGAGTCTGCTCGATGTGAAGGAGCTCTGTGTCAACGAGTGAGCAAGAAGTGAACTGAGAGCATGAAACTAATGTCTTTATAAAGAGCTGAAAATGAAAGTGAGTGGACATTAGGTGTGTGGGGTCATAATTAACCGTCCACCATCCGAAACACAGATATCAAACATATTGAAAAAGATAAGTGCATAAAAACAGATAGCAAACAGCCATAGTATGATTCCTGAAAATGTAGGGTCTTTTTTTAAAGCAATGTAGCCCAACTGACCTTCCTATATTTATTTTTTGCCTATAATACAATGTGTGAATTATCTCCTCCCTGTGTAACAGAAAGCAAAAGAGAAAAAAACAGCTTTAGGGAACATTTGTATGATCTTCTAAACGGGTGGATTTATGTGTTCAACGGTCAATTATTTGCTTCACAAAGACACACAAAATGTATTGTAAAACAAATCAAGCTATTTATATAGTTAATATATTTATATTTACCACCCATGATGGTCATCATTTTCTCCTGAAGGAAAAGCTGAACTCGTGCATTATAGAGAACATTGACTTTCATATATTCACTTTTATTTTATTAATTATTCGTAATTATCTTTTAAATTCAAGACATGTATCGGGAAAGTTGAATGTTAACGTTGCATGATGTTGTCTATAACACATGACCTTTAACCTTTGATACTATCCCTAACACTACATTCGAACACATTTGCTTCCTAATGTTGGACAGTACTCTAAAGTAAATACATTCAAGGGAACCTGTTATGATGTTTGGGCTTTCCCTTTCCTGTAGTGTGTTATATAGGTTTTTGAGCATGTCAATGTTCTGCCAAGGCTAACATTCTAAAGTTCCCCCCCTGCCTGCCTGAAACAGCTCCACTGGACTTCTTGGTTTACTTCTACAGTGACCTAATTATGTAACACGGGTGCTTTTATACTTTTATACACATTGTATGTGATAGGCTTATAGGGCGGAACATCTCTAAGCGCTTGACCAATCTCAACAGAGCCGGCCAGCTAACCAATCAGAGCAGACTGGGCTCTGGTTTCAGACAGAGGGTGAAAAGAGGTGCTGCAGCACAGGCAGTATGAGAAAAATAGAGCTTTTTGAACATTAAAGCATGGATACATGTCCCAGTAGAGACACTGAATATTAATATGAACCTTAAAATGATCATTATAGGGACCTGTTTAAAATCTTTCCACTGAACAGAAGCTGAAAAACCAAGAAATAAGAGTGTGATATGATTGTTAAAATAAACTGTTGAAGTGAAACCTTTTTTTCAAAGGTACTTTTTTACAGCACCGACAGTTACAGTAAACTAAAAGTGAAAGCAAACATTTCTCCTCCGTGCACTTGTAGATTCCCTGGAGCCCGGGCGGTGCTGCAGCTTGAAGGCAGAGACACGTTCAACAACCAACTATACCCGGTCCTGCCAAATCATCCGTGTAACAGGATGGGTCTGGTTTTCCCCTGTGTGCGTGTGTGTGTGTGTGCACGTGTGTGTGTGTACGATACGATACGATATTACTTTATTGTCAGATCAAGTCTGAAATTTGACTTGCGTCACAGCAGCTCCATGTCCAACATCAACAGACAAATATGCATACCCAAATACATGAAACACAAACATTTAACATAACGGCACAATCAGTGAGAGAAAACATGCTCAAAGAGCCTTCAGCGTGCATCTGATCTGGGGTCAGCTCTGTGTTCACTGTGAGGACTGACTGATGCACAAAGGATGCTTCAGTCTGACTTTGTTGAATCGTGGGACCCTGTATCTCCGATTAGATGGTAGCAGTTCATATTCACTGTTCAGAACATGGTTTGGGTCGGAGATGATGTTGTTGGACAGCCTCACTAGGTTGTTATGATAGGCTGAGTCATAGAGTCTCTGACCGGGTTGACCAACGATCTTTGAGCAGATCTTTAACAGGTGGAGCAGTTTTGATTTTAACGCTGCCGACAGACATTTGTACCAGGTAGTATTGCAGTACTGTAGAATGGACATGATCACAGATGTAAAGAACAACAGAAGAATTTCTCTGCTCGCGCCAAAAGACCTAAGACGGCGGAGAAAATAAATTCTTTGTTTTGTCCTTTTGCTCAGATAATCAATGTGGTCCTTCCATGACAGCAGATGGTCAATAATTACACCCAGGTATTTGTATGAAACTCCCTGCTTGATCTCATCTGTATGGATGACCATGGGGACTTTATGGGAGTCAGATGCCGAGCCAAAAATGATTTCCTCAGTTATCTTGGTGTTGATCTCAAGAGCATTGCTATCAGTCCACTCGACCACCTGATTTACAGCCTGTTGGTGCAGCTCAGGGTCGTCTGTGTTACTGAGCAGAGATATTATTGCAGTATCATCAGAGTACTTAATGATGAATTGATTTGGTGTGTTGGTACGACAATCATCAGTGTAGAGAGTAAAGAGCACAGCTGAACTCACGCAGCCCTGGGGGCGGGGCCCTACATTGGTTGTGATGGCAGATGACAGGGTTTTGTTAACCTTCACAAGTTGCTCTCTACTGGTGAGGAAAGCAGCATACCAGTAAATCAGGTATGGATTTACTTCCATTTTGGCCATTTTTGACACCAATATGTCTGCTTGTATTGTGTTGAATGCTGATGAGAAGTCTAGGAAGAGGGCTCTTGCATAAGTGTTACGTTTGTCTAAATGTTTAGTGATGATGTGAACCAGAGTGGCCACAGCATCTTCCGTACCGCACCCTTGTTTATAGGCAAATTGGTATGGATCCAGTTTGTCTTGTGTTGTACTGATAAGGAATCGAAGCAGAATTCTTTCTAGTGATTTCATAATCACTGATGTGAGGGCTATTGGTCTGTAGTCCTTATGTTCTTTTGGGCATGGAATTTTGGGCAGCGATTTGATGTGGGAAGTTTTCCATGACAGAGGGATGGTGTGCGTGTCAATGGAAGCCTGAAAGATGGGTTGCCACACAGGAGCCAGCTCAGTAGCAACGTTTTTCAGCAGAAAACCGCTGCACCCATCTGGCCCAGCCGCTTTCTTGGTGTTAGTGCACTGAAATGTTTTTCTGACCTCTTCGACACTGATGGTAATTGTGTGTGTGTGTGGTCATAATAACACAGCATTTGGTGATAGTTTACAGTGAGATTTACTCACACACTTTGGCCATACTCGCGCAGCCCTACAAATGAACTGAGAATTCCACACAAATGATCTTTAGCAAGTGTGCAAAGCAATGTTGATTTAAAATGTCAATTAATTCCAGTTTATTTCTGTAGTACTTTCTGTAGTGTCATATATATATATATATTATGTGTGCCCCAAAGACACACTATGAAATGTATTATCATTAATTAAAACTCTCTGTAATAGACCAATCTATCACCAAACAGAAACACATGGACATAGGTTAGTATATTACAAGTTTTGCAAAAGAAGAAAATAATCTATTTTAGTAAAGCAAGAAGATGTTTTCCTTCATAAGAATTTATTTTATTTCGAGAGCATAACACTTTTAAAATTGGACTAACTGTAAGCTTTAACTGTAAGTCATAGCTTTTTGGAGTAAAAACTACATTTGACTGAGAACTATTGAAAAAGACAAAGTGATTTGTTATTTACGTATTAAGGCAAGTTAATGTTTCAAACTCCACAAAGTTATTTTATTTAAAAATCTCCAGATTAATAGACTTATTAATGTTATGTGTCCAATGAAATGCAATGTTCTTCGTTTGACTACAGTTAGAAATCAACTAACTGTTAATCCTAAATATAGTATATTTGTTCGAGTGAAGAATGCACTTAAAGACGATGTTGCGTACCTGCCATCCTCACGGTTTATTATTCTCTCTGAAAAAAACAAAGAGAAAATGTTGGCAGCAGATTAGAGATAGTGTTTCTTTGTGGGAACCATCTCAATTGGAAACATAATGTTAGCAATGATAATAAAAATACATGTTATATTATGTAAACATTATTATTATTCTGCACACAATAAACAGCAAAAGTATAAATGAGTGTAAGTGAGAAGTGAAGTGAAAGGATGAACCCACCCACTCTCAGAATGAAACTGAAAGTGGGTGGGGTCCCTACTTTGTGGGATTTCCACCAATATCCTAGTAATGTTAAACAAAGACAGATGCTGTTAAAAACAACTTTTATTAATGCTTTTTCCAACTGTAAAGTAGCAAGTGATTACATTGGGACAGTAGACCATGCCTTTAAAATAAAACTTACATTATAGGTTTTCTCATCTTCTAAAAAGGTGAATTTACGTGTTGGATGGTAAACTTTCCTCCACAGAGACACACAGATGGACAAAACATGTCATGTAAATCAAATTCAACTTTTGATATATTTAAAAAGAAAGCCACCCAAGATGGTCATGACTTTCAGAAAGTGAAGTATGAATAAAAAGCATTGATTTTAATGTATTGAATGTGTTTTTAAATGAATATTTCTTCATAATAATCTTTATAATGTTAAGCATATGGAAAAGTGTAATTTTTGAAGTGTATTTTAGACATTTTAAGGCTCCTTATATAAATAAACTTGCCTTGCCTTACTTTAAAAAGCGCCTGCTTATCTGATAAATTTTACATTTGGTCAGTACCTTCTTAAGACCCTGAGGGTCAATCGTTTTCTGACTGCCCTCTGGTGTTCACACCTGTGGAGCACATTTAGATAACATAAGATTTACTATATTGATCCCAATTTAGGAATTTTCAGAATGATCATTATAGGGACCTGTTTAAAATCTTTCCAGTGAAACCAAAGACGGTCAGTTGGACAGCTGCAGTCTGCTGCAGACAACATGTTAGTCATGAACCAAATCACTTTGGAAAATGGTATAATTGATGGCAACAGTTTTAAATGTCCAAATCATCCTGAGGACGACATGAATGTGATTTCAAATTCATGGCAATCCTTTTTCAAAAACTAAAAATACATTTCGGCCAGTTCTGTTTTAAATATTTTATTGCACGATTGACCATTCTGTATCTTGTTATTGCTTTAAATAACACAAATCAATAATCTCCCTAAAGTATAAACGTAAAAGTGAAACTCTGTATAGTTTTATGCTGAAAATGTTCACCCTGTTGCTTTAACTTGCAGCATTTCATTATTTGCTCTAAACACAAAGGTGAGCTGATGGAAATGTCATCAGTTTTACAGAAATGTGTTCCTTAACTGTAGTGTCAGACTTCTTAAAAGTACAATTATTCAAAACATAAAACCATTAAGCTTCAAGTAGTAAAATAAATCATAGAAAACTTTAAATACAAAAAAACAGTGCACAGCTTTGTATTAATGTAAGCAGTCTGCAGCATATACTGCATTTACATATTTCTGCTAATTATCTGTACTATTTCCAGATGATGACATATGACAAAGTTACAACTTGTTTTTATAGAAACAAAGTGATGGCTGAAATATGTTAAAAAATACATAACATTTCCCTGACTTACTTTTTGTCTCATTGAACAAAATATTCCCTTAAATATAAGTATTGTTTTAAAATAACATTATAGCTTTATTGATTTATACAACTATATAGTGACTATTGTGCAAAAATGCAATTGTATTATTAACATGTTTGTGTCGAGGATCAACATTAGATTGTATCCGCAAGCTGCAGGATGTTTTGTAAAACACATCAGGAAATAAGGTGCAAAAAACATGGCTTGAGTGTCATGAGTTTATTTTCAACAAACCAAGATGAAGTGGATTGGAAGGCAGTGACATGATGTTGAAGGCAGGAAAAGGAACAATCATTTTGCACTGAATTTTCATTTCATTATCTATAATCTCACTATTATTTCACTCTTTGTTATATTAAAGCATTTGTCAACGCATTCTACCATAAGTTCAATTCAAACCCACTGCCGCCCACAGAAAAGCCCATTTTTCGGCCGAAGGAGAAGCCTGTTCCCAGAAACTGTGCCTGTACACCATCAACACCAACACCAATACCGGTGTCTAGTGACAGACCGAGTTTAGCTTTCATAGGACCGGCAGAGGCTGAAACACTGATCAGTTCTGCTTTGGCAAAGATTTCAGCTCCCTTTGCAGAGTACATCGCTGCGGCGCTGGCACTGGGCAGTTTGGCCTCAGTTTTAACTTTGCCGGCAGTAAATGAAGCACTGGCCAGTTCTACTTTGGAGAAGAATTCATCTCTCTCTGCAGAGGACACCACTCCGGCTCCGTAATTTGGCCCTTTGATCTCAGTTTCAATATTGCCACGTTCAGCTCGTACATGACCCAATCCTGCAGATAGTGTCACACCAGATTCATCCTCATCTTCTACTACATAGGCACCTCTTGCAAAATGGTCCTGGGTCACAACTGCATGCAAAAAGAGACATGCATTTAATATTTTGTTTATTATACATGAAACACATATTCAAATAATTTCAGATGCTCTTTATGCTCTTAGTGTTACAACATTTTTACAAATATGAACACGTTACTCCTGAAATGTCATTATAACCAACAGCTTTTTGGAGTAAAAACGACATTTGACTGACAACTATTTCAATGACACAATGATTCGTTATTTACGTATGAAGGCAAGTTAATCTTTTAAACTCCACAAAGTCACAGGAAAACAAGTTCTTTAATTTAAAAATCTCCAGATTGATAGATTTATTAATCTTATGTCTCAATGTTCTTTGTTTGACTAAAGTCAGAAATCAACTAACTGTTAATCCTAAATATAGTATATTTCTTCGAGTGAAGAATGCACTTAAAGACGATGTTGCGTACCTGCCATCCTCACGGTTTATTATTCTCTCGTTGGCAGCAGATTAGAGATCGTGTTTCTCTGTGGGAACCACCTCAACTGGAAACATAATGGTAGCAATGGAAATTAAAATATTATATTAGGTGAACAAATGTAGTATTCAGTTCTGAATTAGATGCAAAACGTATAAATCACAGATTGGTTTATATCATGAGCTATACATCTTAACTTTTAATTGAACTATTCATATTTTAGACTGCACTGTAACTTTTATCCATGTATTTTTTCTTTTAATGTTTATTTTATTAGCTTTTCTTTTTTAATGCTTAATGTCTTTCATTTTTTGTAAAGCACTTTGAATTGCCTTGAAAGTGCTATATAAATAAACTTGCCTTGCCTTGCCTAACAAAAAGCATGTATACATTTTGTTTGCATAATAAACTTTACTAAATAGATAACTTACCCGAAGGAGTCTGCTCGATGTGAAGGAGCTCTGTGTCAACGAGTGAGCAAGAAGAGAACTGAGAGCATGAAACCAATGTCTTTATAAAGAGCTCAAAATGAAAGTGAGTTGACATTTAGTGGGTGGGGTCATAATTAACCGTCCACCATCCGAAACACAGATATAAAACATATTGAAAAAGATAAGTGCATAAAAACAGATAGCAAACAGTTATAGTATGATTCCTGAAAACACAATGTAGGTTCTTTTTTTTAAAGCAATATATCCCAACCGACCTTCCTATTTTCTCCGTGGCGGTGGGCCCGTTCTCATCACCTATCCTGCGGCCTGCCCCAGGGTTCTGTTTTAGCCCCCCTTCTTTTTGCCCTGTACATGCTCCCATTGGGCCGCTTAATTAGCCAATTTGAGGGTGTCCCGTATCATTGTTATGCAGATGATATCCAGATATGTTTCTCTTTCAAACCCGTCAAAATGGAAAATGTAAACACCCTGATCACATGTCAGTCTGCAATTGAGGGGTGGATGTCAAGCAACTTCCTACAGCTCATTGCATCGAAAACGGAAGTCTTGATCTTAGCGGCTGATAGCATCGCCTCTAAGGTAGCAAGCCACCTGGGTTCATTCAGTGGTAACATAAGGGCAAACATAAAAAAACCTTGGTGTAACTTTCAATCAGTCTATGCTGTAGACCAGGGGTCTTCAACTAAAATTCAACGAGGTCCAGTTAGAGAAAATCTCCCCATGCAAAGGTCCGGAACATCAAAATGTCTAACTTGCTTCATGAATTAGTGTGATATATATTGAAGTGACAGCAGCTTTATCAACGTCTGCATGTAATCAACAACTGACTGCCAATCAAATAAAGAAAATACAAAAACAACAATATTTATTGTAAATTAACATTACTTAAATACTGCATTTACAAATAAAATAGAGAAAATAAATAAAATAGCTTTTGAAAATATGTGCATCTTAAAAGTGCTTAATTTGAGATAAATCAAATAAAGTGTAGCAGCAGCTTGAGTTTCCCTTTTTCTTTGTTAACCATTTCACATCATGACTTAACAGTTTCAGACGATTATAGAACAATATCAGTCTTTACACATCATAACAATTGAACAGTTTTAAAGTTTCTCTTTCTTTCCCTCTTATATTGCAGTCCATCACTCACTTTTTTTAAATTCAGTGTAAGAATTGAGCTGGAGCTTGTCCTGCCAGGAGTTTGTAAATCTGGGCTGACATGGTGTCAGGGCCATTCTCACACACATGCAGGTGCTGATTGGTTACAGTGATGCAAACACAGGTATGGTGAAAAAAGAGAGAACTATTCGAAGCAGAAAAAAACAGCGTAATATACCATCTGACAAAGGCCTGCGCTATAATGCTTCAATTAACTGCTATTCTTTATAATATACTCAGATCAATAGGAGACAGAGATGTTATAAATCAAGGGTTTTTATTATTATTTACAGCAGGGGTGGGGAACCTTTTTTCCTTTCAATTTTTACAACATCCTCCGAGGGCCGTACACATTATTGAACTTAACCTCTGCTTAAAAAAACTAAAATCACAGCCCATTCATTTGGCCTTTCTTTCATGCTGTTCAAAGAAAAAGCAACCTCTTAATCCAGATATCTCACCATGACTCACGTATCGTATGCATGCACGGTGTGGCATGACCACCAACACAGAAAGATATGGACACAAGATGTGTGCAAATGTATTTAGTATCCTATCCATGTGAACATGATTTAAGTGTGGGGGGGGGGAACTAACCTCCTCTAGGGGGATCCGGGAAGATTTGTTTTTAAATATTGAAGTTAAAAGCATCAATCTGGTACACTTTGAGAGCAACATTAAGAGATCTATGGATACATCTCTCAACACCCATATGAAACAGAACTGTAAGCATATTTTTCTTTTTGGATATTTTACAAATCGCTCCCCTTTTAAACTCTATTCTTGTTATTTTTAACAACTTTGTTGTTACTGTCATATAGTATTTTATACCTGTTTTTCATTTAGTCTCATTAATAACTATATTGATCATATCAAGGTGTGCCTTAACCTCACTGAGCTGAGGTTATTTGAGCCTCTCAGGAGAGAGCTCTCTTCCACCTGGTTGTAGAAAAGCTCTTTAAATTCGTTAGCATAGCTAGCTAGCCAGATGCTAATAACAACAGATCGCCACTGTTCTTACAACTAAAGACACAGCCACGCAAACAATGCGGCATGTGTACGGCTCCTTATGGGTATTGCAATATTTTAAGGGCTGGAGCGGCGTTCCGGTGCTCTCTGTCAGCACTCCTTTCCGACGAGACATATACCACGTGAAGACACGTTACGCTCGTGTTGTGTTCAAGAAGCTTGTTTAATTATTTTTGCGGTCTAGATTTCTTCTTCTTTTTTGAAGTGAGAAGTTGTCCGTCAGTCGGACTGACTCTTCGGTTCTCCACAAATTACACAAGTCACCCAAATCAGCGTTAAAAAAGCGGGAGGCGCCGAAAAATCCCCTATTAATGTATTGATTATAGCTCCGGGTCCGTATAGGTCGGCGTCTGGGTCCGGATCCGGACCGCGGTCCGCCTGTTGCCGACCCCTGCTGTAGACAAACACATCAAACTCCTGACCCGTACCTGTTTTTTCCATCTCAGAAACATTGCCAAGCTCAGGGGGGTTCTATCCAACGCAGAAATGGAGATGGCTATCCATGCCTTCATTTCATCCCGGCTTGATTACTGTAATGCTCTGTTCTCCTGCCTCAACAAAACATCAATAAACCGGTTACAACAGGTCCAAAACGCTGCAGCCAGATTGCTCATTCGTTCCAAAAAAACATGCCACATCACTCCGATTCTTTCTGCCCTGCACTGGCTCCCTGTCCATCTCAGAACCCAATTTAAGGTCCTAGTTTTTACATATAGAGCTCTCCATGGCCAAGCCCCAGCCTACATTAATGACCTGATCCACCCCAAGGCCTCCTAGGGTGCCCCGAACCAGGCTAAAGACCAAGGGTGACCGTACCTTTGAGGCAGTGGCCCCAAGGCTTTGGAACAAACTCCCCCAGAAAATAAAAACCTCTGCTATAATAATAAAATTCAATAACGTGCTTTAACCACCAGGTGTCCCTTTCTATCAGCTGTGCACCGTTATGGTGTAAATACAGCCTATCTACCAATTGGATCAAATATAAAAGTTAGCCGAATTAGTGTTGATACTGCAAGGAGACGTATTGTGTGAAAAGAAATGTAATTGCCGATATATTTATGATCCACGTCACGTTTTCAGTTTTGGCGGCAGTTCTTCCTGTTTGTCTGAAGTCTTCTCATCAGGGCTCTATAAATAGAGAACTACAGCAGATGTGTAATATTTAATGCAGCCGAACCGTGTATTACAATGCCGTTATGTGATGACTTTCAAAGAGAAAAGCAAGCACACTCGGAATAAAGTATTTTTATTATTTTTTAAAATGTTTTCGGATTTCACATCGCATAAACACCATATCCCAGCGTGCATTGCGGCTAAACCATCCAATCATCGAGCTGAGGATCTTGCCTATGTCTGTTTCCGGTATTGTTTATGACAGATGTATTTTGTTATATACACATTCCTTCCCATTTACAGTGGACCTATCATGCTATATTTGAATAATATATTGTAGGGCCATACCTATATAAAACATGTCTATGAAGTTTTCTTTTCAAAATACCAAACGGATCATGCATTTTAGCCATGCCTCATTTTGCTCTATTTTGCTCTCCTCCAGCCCTGCCTTTGCATGAGCTGCAGCTGACCACGCCCCCCTGGAAAGGAGGGGGGCGAGGCACGAGCGTCATGTTGCCATGCTGTTACCATTGCCACAGCAACCTTTCATTCCCCTGATAGGTGGAGAGTTGGCCATATAGGCAGAGCAGAGAAATTTCAAATCTGGATCAGTCTGTATCAAATCCGTTGCAGCCCCGTTTTTAGAGATTTTGGGTATGGAGGAAAAGAGAGAGAGTTGTGTTTTCTGACACATATTCATGTATTAAAAGATGTACAAATGTGCATTTTGCATGATAGGTCCCCATTCAATTTTTATTTACATTAAAGTATTTCGTGAGGCCTTCTAACATGTTTTTAAATATAACTGCGGTTGTAGTTGAAGAGTTTGTAAATTAACATGAACCGAAGCTGTTGCCTGGCAACGCAATCGCACAACGTCACGTCCGTTAATTCCACATCCACACGCACGGATTAACATCGATTTAATACATTGATGTAGCCTTTGTTTCTGCTTAAAGAGGTGTCGACCAGCTGGGGAAACAAGAACATCGGCGAAATCGAGTGTGACTATTAAAAAATAAATCATTTTATATTAATATTGACAATAACAACCGACCGTCGGGGTAGCATTTGCTTGGCATTTCCAGGTATTTCTCCACTGGTTAACATGGGTTAATAATACCGTGTAACTGTCACGTTTAAAGGGACGAAATCGTGACATCTTCACGTCTCCCAGCATGGTAAATCGTCACATGTTCACGTCTTGCCGTGATACCAGGTTGGTTTTATCGTATGTTTTATCCTATGTATTACCTGCTGTTGTTTTATGCCTTTTATTCTAAATGATTATCTACTCCCTGTGCAACAGAAAGCAAAAGAGAAAAAAAAACAGCTTTAGAGAACATTTTCCAGTTACAGTAAACTAAAAGTGAAAGCAACAACTTCTGGGAAAGTGAAGAAGACCACAATAACACACACACACACACACACACACACACACACACACACACACACACACACACACACACACACACACACACACACACACACACACACACACACACACACACACACACACACACACACACACACACACACACACACACACACACACACACACACACACACACACACACACACACACACACACACACACACACACACACACACACACACACACACACACACACACACACACACACACACACTTGAATACTTTATTTGGTTCCACAAATTATATTACATAAGACAGGGAATCAAATATATCAGGGCTAAGCAGCACAGAACACTTAGGGGAACACATAGCACCTCCTTCTCCACACGGCTAAGCTGCCAATAATAGCTGAAACAGAGCAATATTTGGCCATTTGTTTGGCTTTTCTCTTTGACATTCCAGCAATTCTCAGACCAATCATGGTGCATTTATATACATGGCCAAGACTTCCGAATATAAGTATGCTGTATCTACACTTGTACCCAAAGCTGGTTATCACATCGAGCAGTGGTTGATATTTCATATACTTGTGCTGGGAAGCCTGGTCCATGTACAGGTCAAAGGCACAGCCGACTTCTAATATTAGCACCTCCCTGTGGTTGGTGTCAACAAAAACAACATCAGGTGTATTTGGGATGTTAGCAAAGACATCATTGGTAAAACCAAACCATTCTGGTAGCACTCTAGCGTGCTTGTACATTGCTGCGCTAGATGGTAAGATGTTTCGTACCGCATCAGACACAATGTCCACAATACGGGCATGACGGGCTATGGACAGGCGTTTGTATGCATTACATCCAAATTACGTTTGCATTCCTCCACTTAAAATGACGTTATCATTGGAAACAATAAAAGCTAATTGTTTTGATGTAGAATCTATCAATTGAATCGTTAGAGCAGAACAGAATGGTCGTATTGTAGCCTGAGTACCGTGCAGCCTTTAGTTTTACCAGGTGCAAACATGGTCCATATAATGTGAATCCATGTAGAACTAAGAGGCCCCTGACATTAGGCCTATTTTAAAAATATAGTAGGGGCTTTTAACAGCTTGCCAACCGACAGGCATCCTCTGCATAGCAGTATGAATAGCCTTAAATAAAACAACCCACTCTGCGGTAACGAGAGTCATGTGTCTGACCCAAATGCCCCAAGTGAAGCCGTTAGTCCCATCTGACTGACCCAAGGGTTGGTGCTGGTGTGGCGGGGAGGCTTCCAGGTGTTCAAAGCAGATGTCAAGCTTTTAGTTCATGGCTCGGTGGGGGGAGCAGACCCACGTGAGACAGTATCAACGGCTGTAATGTTCAGTTTTGAGGAGCGTCATTCTCTCTGGGAGCAGGAAATGGTGTCCATTCTCGGACCAGACCATTAATGTAATTTCATGTAGAGCAGCCATAGCATCTCTGTGACTGCACTCAGCTGGACTGTAGCAGGGTAGAACTGGGTGACTCTTAGTGAAGCCGTCCAATGCCATAGACAAAATGGAACCAAGGTCATCAATGTCTCTCTTTACCTTTGGCCTAATTGCACAACAAATGAGTGGGGAAAAGAAATGTGGAACACTAATCCATCATGTGAAATGTTGAGTTAATCTAAATAATTACTTATGGGTTGAAATCAAATTAACATTAACATTAGAACTAAAGTCAGTCAAAATTGGACTTGCACGGATCAGAATCTAAGCAATACACCATTTTCCCAGCTCTGTAATGAAAAGGATAACAAGATTAGGTACATTACGGGAGTGTTAAAACACCCAAACATGCACACGTATCTTATTCTAGTAGAGATTAGAGGACAAGTTCTAATGTTGTGAACAAAATGATCAAGTCAAAGTTATTTTATTTATTCTATGTTATGTACCACATTTAATTTAATAATTCATCTTGAATTACTAATAACTTTAAAGAAGGCAACAATTTACAATTTGGATAAAGTGAATACTCGTCTAAAGTGTGTGTGTGTGTGTGTGTGTGTGTGTGTGTGTGTGTGTGTGTGTGTGTGTGTGTGTGTGTGTGTGTGTGTTTGTCTGCCCAAGGTTTAAAACATTTGGGACAGCACAGCAGTGAGAATGTTATGAGAACCAAAATGTTGTTTAGACTAAACTCGAAGGAAGCTAGACTGGAACACTTTAAATAAATCAAAACGCTTGCACATTAATTCAATACATTTAACATTTAGCTCGAGCTGGGTTCAATACTTTTCTTTATGGTATTTAAAAGTGGGCTCGAGTAGAACCCCTGGATTTCGCTTGCAACACAAAGTGATACTGATCTCTGTTGGACTTGGACATGTTATGATTCAAAGCGTGGGCCTGGGAAAGAGAGGCCCTTGGAAAACAACATCTATTTTTTAACTGTAATTACTTATTTTTAAAGAGATTGCCCAAGGTTTAAAACATTTATTATGCACACAATAAAAACTTCAACACATATATTAATCCTGGCTTAACCAGCGACCTTTACTCTATTGTTCATAAGCTCGGTTTTAGAAACCTTGTCAGGAGTTTAACAACTATTTTAATTTGAGTAATGTCTATGGAGACCAATTGGTTGATACGAGAAATAATTTGAAGCAGTTTAATAAAGAATGTTAGACTATTTCTAAAACTGTAATTGAACTTCAACTTATATTAATTATCTGATTCCAGTGGCCAGTTGGAACAGATAATCAACAAAGTTTCCATTTTGCAGCAACAGCACAAAAGGTTTCAACAACAATTAATGAAACAAATAAGATTTTGCAACCCTGACCTCCTCAGGCAGGTCTCTGAGGGTCTCGGGGCGCAGGACGGGGCATAGGGTTTATACAAGGTCACAAACATATCTTAACATACCAGCAATACCATTTAAGAATGGATTTTTAAAGCAATAATCTTCTTTTCTTCTTACACCTAGCGCACACCCTGAACAGTGGGCTTCTTGTTTACATTTTCCCCTGCACACTCTTTTGCTATTTATTTTCATTTTGCATCACATTTATACTACCAGAATTTTGCTTTACATCTTTATATTTATTTTTCTCAAGTCATTTACTTTTGGTGGGATAACTAAAGTTTAGTTCATTTTACCCTGGCTATGGACTGATTCATTATTAGTTGTTACAAAACATACACAAGACGGCGGGGCAAACCAATATAGACCCCCCATACAAACAATCAGACAAACAAAACATGAACTCGTAATAAACACCAGCGTGACAGCAAAGCAGAATTAGGAGGTTTCAGAGGGGGTAGGGAATTATCTCTAGTGTGGCGCCTTGACTCGCGCGTCCACCCTTGTACAAGTGGTAAGATCGTGCCTGAAGACCGTCCAAAAGCGATAACTAGCTTATCCTCTTGCGACAACCACTACTCCATCAGTGGCGCTATGAACCCCCGACCAGGAGAACATAGACTTTTTTTCCCTACCCTTTCTCTCCAAAAAGAGCCCAGTTAACTGTAGTCCTACTCGACCAGCCTATACACTTGCTATCGAGTTCATTGCAACGAAGAACAACAACAGTTTTGTTCTACACTTTGCTTGCCACTGCCCACCCGTGATCAATTAGCCTATAATTTTTATGTATGCACCCCGGACCGCCACCAGCTCCTCTAGCCATGTATTGGGAACTGTGGCGCATCGGGTGATGCACGCATCTCGCACTGCCCCGGCCTTGCCAGCAATGTAGAACACGTCACAAACAACGAGTGCTTTTAGACCATCCCTGTTTTTAATAGAGATGGCGGTGGTGTGAGTTAAGGCTATAGACAAAAAGCTGTGACTTTCTCCCTCTCAGCTACACGGCTCCAGCCCCACAAACACAGGGAGGTTTTACACACACACCCGAGCTTGCAGCTGGAGCCGTGTTTACAGAGAGGCGATAGGAGTAATATCTCCGGCTGCTTATTTTTAACTTCTGTGTTTGGCCGCTTAAACCCCCAGAATTCGGCTCCACTTCACTGATGCCTTTTTTTAAGGTCTCTCTAAACATGAGCTGTGCATGCTTGTATGGCACTTCCATCCCAAGCAGCACACACAGAGAAAATCAGCCAGGACTGAGTCCTCAGACATTGATCCCCTGGGTTTATTATCCCCAAATGTTCATTAACCAAAAACGAAACACAGCCGCTCAGTTTCACAGGTAATTTTTTAGGATACCGTCAATCACAGATTCTGGTAAGGCAATGTCCAAATGTAGATTTGAAAATCACACTTACCAGCTCTGAAGATTTGTTGGTATCCTGCCGACAACGCCAATTTGTAAGGGACACTTCTGTGTAGCAATGCAGTGGGAGTCACCGACTCAGGAAGGAGACACCGTAGAGCAGGAGCTTTGATGTCAAACACTGGAGGTTTATTTGGAGTTACGGCCGGAGAATTCACATCACAAGTCACAGCAGTCACGGTCTGACTGCACGGGTGGTTGCCACGTCAATTCTGGAGCACCTCTCTCTCGTTAGCCCATTTAACTGGTTTCAAAGAGAGTAATCAACATATCTTGATAAGATAGTTTAACCAGTTGGGCACACTGAGTCACTTGCGTCCGTCACTTATGACCTCGAAGATGTCATACCTTGGAGTCCACAAACAACAAAGAAGGAAGTGTCCCAGTGCACCCACAACAACAGACCATCTGTGACCTAGTGTTGACCGGTCACAGAATGGGAACAATAACATTATGGCTGAAGCAGCCTATGTCCTTAAAGGAGATAAACAGACGTCAGGGTTGGTAATGTACGTCATATCTAGGAGTCAAGGACAATTATTTCCCAAACAGTATAAATGATGGCAAGAGTTTTAAATGTTCAAATCATCCTGATCGAGACATGAATGTGATTTCAAATTCATGGAAATCCTTTTTCAAAAACTAAAAAGACATTTCGGCTAGTTCTGTTTCAAATATGTTATTGCACGATTGACCATTCTGTATCTTGTTATTGCTTTAAATAACACAAATCAATAATCTCCCTAAAGTATAAATGTAAAGTGAAACTCTTTATGGTTTTATGCTGAAAAGGGTTGGTTGAGGTGTTAAATTATAACACATTATCTGGACGAGCCTGTAGCTGCATGAAGTGCAGTACCATGTTCACCCTGTTGCTTTAGCTTGCTCTAAACACAAAGGTAAGCTGATGGAAATGTCAGCTCAGTTTTACTGAAATGTGTTCCTAAACTGTAGTGTCAGACTTCTTAAAAGTACAATTATTCAAAACATAAAACCATTCAGATTCAAGTTTTTACTTTTTTTTTTAACTTTAAGTACATTTTTATGCTGAAATCAGGACTTTTACATGTGTCGGAGTATTAAGACCATAACATATGTACTTTTACTCAAGCAAAGGAGCCGAGTACTTCTTCCAACACTGACTGTACTGGTACGGACATGTACTTTACTTGAGTGAAGACTGAATATGAAGACATTTGCTTCTTTAAAGCTGGAAGTTTTTTCAAAGCAATATTAACTAGAAATAGAAATTAAAAACCTGTACATTTTACATGTACCCTATTTGACAGGCACAGGTATTACATATAGATTTGGAAAAAATCTCTTGGGCCTATTCTCTAAACCTGATGTTTTTTAGTCAGCAGGATATTTTAAATATTTCTGCTAATTATCCAAACTTTTTCAAGATGATTACATATTATACATTTACAAAAAACATTATAGAAAAGAATGACAGTTGCAATATGTTAAAAATAAATTACATTTCCCTGATTTACTTTTGCTTTTTGTCTCAATGAGTTATATATTATTATTAAAATATGTATTGTTTTACAATAACACTATTGTTATATTTGTTTATACTATTTTGTTATACATTTATAATTGACTGTGCAACCGTTTTATTAACTTTTTTGTGTTTAGGATCAACATTAGATTTGATCCGCAGGCTGCAGGATGTTTTGTAAAACACACACAAATAATGAGTGAAAAACATAGCTCGAGTGTCAGAGAAGTTTATTTCAACCAACAATGATGAAGTTGATGGAAGACAGAACGTTGTTGGCAGGAAAAGGAACAATCACACTGTATTTTCAACAAATGTTCCAAAATGTCACTTTTATATCACTCTTAGTTATATTCTATATATATTCTATATATTTCTATACTTATTTTCACTATATCTGTAAAGCGTCTTTGAGCACCTGTAAAAGTGATAACAAATTAAATCTATTATTATTATTATTATTATTATTATTATTATTATTATTATATTCAAGCAGTACACATCTGTTATTGAAGATTACAATGTTTCATCTGCAGTAAAGAGATACATTTTCGTTAGCAAGTCTGAATTAAACTGCTTCAAGTTTCCAAAACTCCTCAACTTTGTATTGGTTGGATAAGAGAGCCGAATTACAAAGAGATGCATTTGTCATAAACTTGTCTTTATGGTCTACCATAATTCAACTTCAAACCCAATGCCCAACAGAGAAACGCCCACTTTACGGCCCAAGGTGAAGCCTGATCCCAGCACCTTGGCCTCTACTACACCATCAGCACTAACACCAACACCGGTGTCTAGTGACAGACCGACGGTAGCTTTCACCGGACCGGAAGTAACTGAAGCACTGCCCAGTTCTGCTCTGGCGAAGGCTCCAACTCCCATTGCAGAGGACACCACTTCGGCGCCGATATTGGGCCCTTTCATCTCAGCTCCTCCAACATTGCTGGCAGTAAATGAAGCACTGGCCAGTTCTGCTTTGGCGAATAATTCATCTCCCTCTGCAGAGGACACCGCTCCGGCGCCGATATTGGGCCCTTTGATCTCAGCTCCAACATTGCCATGTTCAGCTCGTACATGACCCAATACTGTAGTGTATTGGGTCCCACCAGATTCATCCTCATCTTCTACATCTACATAGGCACCTCTTGCAAAATGGTCCTGGGTCACAACTGCATGCAAAAAGAGACATGCATTTAATATTTTGTTTATTATACATGAAACACATATTCAAATAATTTCAGATGCTCTTTATGCTCTTAGTGTTACAACATTTTTACAAATATGAACACGTTACTCCTGAAATGTCATTATAACCAACAGCTTTTTGGAGTAAAAACGACATTTGACTGACAACTATTTCAATGACACACTGATTCGTTATTTACGTATGAAGGCAAGTTAATCTTTTAAACTCCACAAAGTCACAGGAAAACAAGTTCTTTAATTTAAAAATCTCCAGATTGATAGACTTATTAATCTTGTCTCCAATGAAATGCAATGTTCTTCGTTTGACTAAAGTCAGAAATCAACTAACTGTTAATCCTAAATAAAGTATATTTCTTCGAGTGAAGAATGCACTTAAAGACGATGTTGCGTACCTGGCATCCTCACGGTTTATTATTCTCTCGTTGGCAGCAGATTAGAGATCGTGTTTCTCTGTGGGAACCACCTCAACTGGAAACATAATGGTAGCAATGGAAATTAAAATATTATATTAGGTGAACAAATGTAGTATTCAGTTCTGAATTAGATGCAAAACATATAAATCACAAATTGGTTTATATCATGAGCTATACATCTTAACGTAAAGCATGGATACATGTTGTTTGCATAATAAACTTTACTAAATAGATAACTTACCCGAAGGAGTCTGCTCGATGTGAAGGAGCTCTGTGTCAACGAGTGAGCAAGAAGAGAACTGAGAGCATGAAACTAATGTCTTTATAAAGAGCTGAAAATGAAAGTCAGTGGACATTAGGTGGGTGGGGTCATAATTCCTCCACCATCCGAAACACAATAAAAAAGATAAGTAAATAAGATAGCAAACAGTCATATGATTCCTGAAAACACAACTTAGGGTCTTTAAAGCAATATAGCCCAATTGATCTTCCTGTATTTTGGTTTTGCCTATAATAAAACGAGTCAATGATCTCCTCCCTGTGTAACAGAAAGCAAAAGGAAAAAATACAGCTTCAGAGAACATTTTTATGGTCTTCTAAAAGAGTGGATTTAGGTGTTCGATGGTAAATGATTTGCTTAACCTGTTAAACCCCATGCCCCCGCCCGGGGGGAAAACACAACAATATACACAAAACTGTGTCTCAGGGCTTCTTAACATTTAACAACCTATTAATGTGTCATACCCACTTAACGGGAAGACACTCAGCTAACTGACAATATGAATTTGTTTTACCTAAACAAAACACAACTCTAACACCAAGCCTCTGAATTAGCACTAAGCGAAAGAGTGCTAATGTTCAATCTGAATATACTTTAAAAATAAAAACATCTATATTGATAGAACAGGTTAAGGACCAACCTAGTCTCATGGCATTTCGTGTTCACCAACACGATTTTTAATCTATTGATTCGTGTTCACCAACACGATTTTTAATCTATTGATTCGTGTTCACCGACACGATTTTTAATCTATTGATTCGTGTTCACCAACATGATTTCCCCCTTTTTTTCGTGTTGCACAGCACAATTTTAAAAGCAATGTATTTCTACTGGTAATGTGTTTCGTGCCTGCAGCACGTCTTTTTCTCCGGTCGGGTCGAGGAAGACCGGAAGCTGTGTGGTTCATAAAAACATGTTCTTACTCAATATCAAGCCACAATTATTGCTTTTATTTTAAATCGTATAATTTCGGACTTTTGTTTCCATCTGTGAGGAAAATAAATGGGGCTCAGAGCCTCAGAATACTGAAATCTGTATTTTTTAAATCTTTTTTTCCTTCTAATTTGTTATTCTTTTCAAAATAACACACTGTTATTTACTCACCAATAACACACAATTATCCTTGCTTTTATTTATTAGTTTAATTTCATAATCTCGTGCTTTTTTGGCGTCCGTCAGGAACTGAATTTCAAAATAAAAATAACCGGAAACAGACGTAGCATTTTGAGCGATTACCCAAGATCCTCAGCTATGATTTAAGCTCGCTGATTGAATGTTTTAGCCGCAATGCATGCTGGGATTTGGTGTTTATATGATATGAAATCCGGAAAACATTTTAAAAGAATAAAATAATACTTAATTCCGAGTGTTCTTGCTTTTCTCTTTGAAAGTCATCACATAACGGCATTGTAATACACGGTTTGGCTGCATTACATATTACAGATCTGCCGTAGTTCTTTATTTATAGAGCCCTGATGAGAAGACCTTTGGAAATACTGGAAGAAATGCCGCCGAAACTGAATACTTGACGTGGATCATAAATATATCAACAATTAAACACCATCTTCAATTTCTCTTCACACAATACGTCTCCTTGCAGTATCAACACTAATTCGGCTGACTTTTACATTTGATCTAATTCATAGATAGGTTATATTTACACCATAACGATGCACAGCTGATATAAAAGGACTTGTAGTTTTTAAAGATATTACTGATTTTCTTTGAATATAAGAATGTAAATACTGAGTCTGAAATAATATAGCAATATGCTGTAAAATTATGTGAAAGCATGAATAAAACTACACATCTTCAGATGTTGTACATACACACTAATAATACAAAGTTATTATGGCTGTGTGTACCTTGTGTGCACCTCCTAGTGGTTAAAGCACGTTATTGAATTATTGTTTTTATGTGTTATATTTGATTACAAAAATATTATATTTTCATAGGAGGAAAGTAGAAGGTCTGTGATAGAGATATAGAATATAAAAAAGTGATCTCTACAATAAAAAAGTTTAGTGCAGGATGTACAAAGATATTAATAGGAGGAGGTGCAAAACAGAAAAACTAATTAACCTTTATTTAAACATTAAATAATACTTTAGATTAAGGTCTTCTTTTAAATAAGAAAAACACTTTGGGGTATCTATCTACAGATAAATATTAAGCCTGACAAATACCTAACGTCTAATATATTGCTTTCCTGCAATGTTAGCTATGTTGAAGCACTTATTTTAACTGATATTATACATATGAATTATACTCTTATGTATGTAGATATTATAAGAAATGTGCAGAATATGACAGTTTAATGGTGGAGGTACACACATATTGATAGATGTCTTGTAATGCGCTGTTGAGGAACCTGTGGCCCAAGATTTTCATTCATTGCATACACCGTAGTTGTGTATATGATATGTCAATACACCTTTGAAAATCTTGAAATCTTGAAAGGGATGTGCAAAATAGCCATAATATACTGTCTTTAATTAACTATTAGTAGAGAATAACGACGAGTAATGAATATACTTTATAACTCGTTTCCATTCATGTCAATTGCAGATAAATGTTTAGTCTTCTCAAGCACCATGATTTTTTTTTCAAAGGTTGACTTTTATATTCTATATTTCTATCACAGACCTTCTACTTTCCCCTTATGAAAGTATGTACGCTTAAACCATAGCTGAGGATCTTGGGTAATCGCTCGAAATGCCTACGTCTGTTTCCGGTTATATTTATTTTGAAATTCAGTTCCTGACGGACGCCAAAAAAGCCCGAGATTATGAAATTAAACCAATAAATAAAAGCAAGGATAATTGTGTGTTATTGGTGAGTAAATAACAGTGTGTTATTTTGAAAAGAATAACAAATTAGAAGGAAAAAAAGATTTAAAAAAATACAGATTTCAGTATTCTGAGGCTCTGAGCCCCATTTATTTTCCTCACAGACGGCAACAAAAGTCCGAAATTATACGATTTAAAATAAAAGCAATAATTGTAGCTTGATATTGAGTAAGAACATGTTTTTATGAACCACACAGCTTCCGGTCTTCCACGACCCGACCGGAGAAAAAGACGTGCTGCAGGCACGAAACACATTACCAGTAGAAATACATTGCTTTTAAAATCGTGCTGTGCAACACGAAAAAAAGGGGAAATCGTGTTGGTGAACACGAATCAATAGATTAAAAATCATGATGGTGAACACGAAATGCCATGAGACTGGGTTGTAAGGACACCAAGGCCCTTTAAAATGCAATTTCTTATACTAATAATAATAACTTAAAGGATTTCAATAATCCTATGCCCCTACTTTGTTGGTGCCCGAGCCCTAATAAACTCATATTTAAACAATATTAAAACTAAAACGTAATCATGCCATTTTGTTTTTACAAAAATTCACTGTCACCTTAACAATCCGACTTCCTACTTGCTGCAGGTCTCCCTTGAAAAACAGATCAATGATCTCAATGGGACCTACCTGGTTAAATAAAGGTTTGAAATAAAATGAAACAATGGAATTTAAAAAGTGTGAATGAGTTTTTTCAGCAACTTACCACTCAGGTCTTCTCTGATCGTCATGACAGGACGAGTTCTGTAGCGGCAACTTATACACCACAAACACACCCACGCGCGCGCACGCACGCGCGCGCACGCGCACACCCACGCGCACACGCACACACACACACACACACAAAAATGAAAGTTAATCTGCTGCAGTTTTTTTGCACTCATCTCGATAAGATATTATCTAAAGATTATTTTATGTTTTATCAATAATGTCTACCAGCAGATGAAGTTCTTTAAAGTAAAAACATTTCCAGTTCAAATTTGTCCTCGTCTGAAAGTTCATATTTTGAACAGAAATGTTTTCTTATGTTGCAAGCTTGTACCAATGTCCAAAGTTGTCTGAAGCCATTAAATGGCACAAAAGAAACACCAAATAAAAAATGGCCAACTTCTTGTTGGTTTTTAGACAAGAGCCCCAAGAGACATTTCGTTAAGTCTACTTTTTTAAGTCCACTGCAGTCAGCATGTCATTGTGTCCCTGGGCGAGACACTTCACCCCAAATTGCTCCTGTGGGGATTGTCCACAGTACTGAATGTATGTAATGTCTTAAGCATTTAAAGAAGTATTTCCTGTTAGTGGCGAACACAGCGTTCCACAGAAGCACATAAGCTTCGCAATGTAAAGAATGTGAGTGAAACTCAGGGCTCACATGGGAGGTTGGCTGGAATACAAGAAAAAAAAAAGGCCTTATACAGTACCACGCACACCCATGATACTTTTACATAATGTTTTATCAATCATTTCTACCAGCAGATGAAGTTCTTTAAAATCACAACATTTTCAGTTGAACATTGTCCTTGTTTGAGAGTTTGCATAACAAATGTTACTCCTCACCTTAATATAGCACAAGATCATATCATCATGAGCAGACATTTTGTCTTAAAAATGTACTAAAAATGGCAAAAAAAAAACACAAAAGACTCACACTAAATGAAAAAAGATGCTGTTGTGTTCTTTTATTCCAGGAAAGACAAACAACTTCTAAGTTTAACTATTTATTAAAAGAGAGTAAAATATATATATCATTTGGCCAAGGACTCTGTCAGGTCATAGAAATTACAGCCAGCAAAGCTGTAATCTGTAACCACTATTTCCGTATAAAGCCCCGAACCGCATGTGTGAATACATTTTATTATTCAGGGCTCTGCCCGTACATTTATGATTGGTTGAGACTAGAAGGAGAGAACAGTGGTTAGACTTTGGTCTCTCTGGTTGATGCACAGACATAGACAAAAGTCTCTTGGCAACACGATCTCCAGTCACCATTTATATTGCAAGCTAAAACTTCCTTCTATAACTTTTCCCTTCGTTTCGTATCCAACCGGATTGTGTCTATTTATTTTATAGTCATAGCAACATCTCATGAGCACAATAAGCATATAATGTAATAATAAGAATCAGTCTTGTAATGTTATATAAAAATAGACTCCACAATACTTTTTTAAGTCTATTTGTTATACACATTTTGTGTGAATATCGTGCACGTAGGTCAAACGTACAGTTACGGCTGCTTCTTTAAAGTTATGTGAGGGCCACAAAAGAAAAAGACTACATTTATCACTGTCAATGCGTTTGACAAACATTCTTACGCCTTAAAATTTTTATTTCCTGTTAGTGGCAAACACAGCGTTCCACAAAAGCGCACAAGCTTCGCAATACAAACAATGTGAGCGAAACTCAGGGCTCAAATGGCATGTTGGCTGGAGTACAAAAAAACAGCTGCCGAGCCATTTTTGCTACGCCCAATGTGCGTGGACGCTATTTCCTGTTAATGGCAAACGAAGCATTCCACAAAAGAGCACAGGCTTTGCTGTCTGCCAAGGGGTATATCTTAAAGGTAGGGTAGGTAAGAATGGGGAAACCAGCTCGAGTAAGCTAGAATTTGAAAGTACACAACCGAAGAAAATCTTCCCCTTCCTTCAGACTTTCTTATAGAGCCCCTCCTCCAACATACACAAACGTGCACATGACCAATGAGGGCACGAGATAACCGAGATAGCAAAAAAGGTTTGGCCCAGATTCGGCCCACACAAAACACCTTCATCCGGCCCATATACCGCATGGAATGATGGTACTTGTGCGCTATAAGGAATGCACAAACAAATAAACTCTGTTGACTCAGTAACAGATAACCTAAGACTAATACGTTGAAGTGCAAAACAATTTTTTTTTTTTTTAAACTAAAACAAACATACTTACAAAACCAGAAAAAAAAAATACAATTCCTTATGTATTTCTATATTATATATTACAAATTATTATACATATATTGCAAAATAGATATTGTAACTGACTTACGGGTTTCTTGGACAGCTCGTCCAAGTCTCTCTCTCTTCTACCTCCATCTCGGTCGCCCGCAAGGCGAAGCCATTTTTTTATGTAGGATTCAACCTCTTGGTCTGTTGCTGTCGCTGTGAGCCTGTTGTTTCTGACAGTCCCTAAAAATAGAGAACATTGTAAAGCCATTGGATGGATTGCACAACTTAGGACGCAATCTGGGGACCTAAGGATCAGCCAAGTGCATGGCGTGCTGTGGTGAATTCAGTGGTGACGACACTTTGAGAACATTCTGGCCATGGCAGAAGACGCCCTTTGCCTTCAGCTGCCCAACAGCAACAAGCTTGACGCCTGCTTGTAAAATCGGACTGCAGCTGATCTAGAATTTCTCAATGAGGGAGAAAGAGTAGATGTGCTTCCAGCCTCCTTTCAGAATTTCTTTTTTAACTCTTTATGTGCCAAACCATGTTAAACCAAATATGTCTTTTTTTAGTTGACTTTTTTACCAAGAGTAATTTGAATTGGTTGAATCTAGGATCAGCAAGTACTAACTGAGTGTCAAAAATGCAAGAAAAGGGGACTGGACTCATTAGACCAGGGGTCTCCAACCTTTTTCTAACCGGGAGCTACTTTTGAAAAAAGAAAGTGGCCAAGAGATACTCATGTTATTTTTAGGGCCGGGACTTTAACGCGTTAATTAAGATTAATTAATTACACAAAAATGAACGCGTTAAAAAAATTAACGCATTTTAATCGCACTTTAATCGCACTTATTTTTGCACAGCGGAACGTTTCTCACTGGATGAGTTTCAGGCGTACCGATTATACTGGAGCACCAACTAACGTTCATGACTTCAGCATGGGACTTCAAACAACAACAAACCACGGTGAACAATAGTCAAACATGAACGAACAAGCTGATGAGACCGCTTTGGTCGGCCCCGTGGATGAACAATTTTGTTTTAAAAAACGGACGGATGGAAGCGTCGACAAGAGCACGGTTGTGAGCAAATTATGCAAAAAAGAATTTGCATATCACCGCAGCACATCAAGCCTAAAGTATCACCTAAATGCAAAGCATGTAGCAGCTAGCGTGGACGTTAGCCCGACTCCGAGTGCAAGGAACCACACCCTGACCCAACCCACACTCAACCAGATGCCTGGTTTCAGGGCCAGGATAAGTAAGTCCACGTCTGAGAAAATAACCAACTCCCTGGCTCACTGGATTGCACTCGACATTAAGGACTGCCCGATGGCCCGATGGCCATCTAGTATTTAGCTCGGGCAATGAAGCCTCACCTGCTGGTTGCCCGATCGGGCAATCTATTATGCCAGTATCATGCAGCTCGCGGATCCAGTAATGAGTGACCCGACAGTAAAACTAAACATATCTATAACTCGTTTAGGTAGTTTGAGAGGTAATTAAAATAGCTACGTGTGATATTCTAACCTGAAGTGTGTGTTTTGTTCCGCTCACCGCTGCATGTGGTTATGCAGAGCTGCGTGTCGACTCGTCAGCAGCAGCTGATCTCTCTCTCCCGTCAGATTAGACTTCACTCGCGTTTATGTCCATATCGATCAGATCCAGCTAGTTCTAGCTAATGATAGGACTACCTGCTTATTAAAAGACAACTACACAATAAGTGTCGCTATGCAACTGGATGAGGCCACAAAGTATAGCACAGCATTATGCCTTTGTTTACATGCCCACCGGAACCCCGAGGCATTACCAACAGATGAACGCACAATCAACCCATACAGGACATCTCTTTCTCCACATTAAGTGTTAGACATTAGAGTTGACTATTCTTGTCTGTCACATACTCTTCTTGTCTGTCACATAAGTGGCGCAACTGAAGCGGTATTGCTCTCAAGGGAAATGATTTTGACCGAAGATATTTAGATTTGCCGGCTAACGGGAACTCTGACGTGTGCTTCGCGGATGCGCTCGGCTCCTCGGTCAGCTTCCGGATGAGGAGGCATTCGTTCGACCAACTTACAGTAGATAACATTACAATTTTTTTTAACGGGCCATAATAGAGTAAATAATGTTTGTTTTGGCAGTTATAACTGAATGTAATGTTTTCTACTTTTTTCCATCTGGGAAGGCATTTGCCTTCATCAGATGGAAAGTGTCTTGACCAACAACTTAAGTATTTCTTATAGCTATGCAGGGCATGCAAGTGAGCAAACACAAACAAGAACAAACAAACAAGTGAAATGAAGAATAAAATTGAAATTGTACAATATAATATTGTGGTGGTTCATCTTATAATTCAGTCTAGAGAATGAACCAGACAGCATCTAAGACCTGCAAAAATCTAAATTTTCTAGGGGGACGGAGGCCCCCCAAACCCTTCGTGCCATTTCGTCCGCTTGCATTTTTCAGCGCAATCTCTATTGGGCTCACGGCCATCTGTAAATTAGCTTAGATGGCCCACAGGGCCATCTCCCAAAATCCTTAATGTCATGCACTTGGACTGTAGACCACTTGGAGTAAAATCCATGTGAAAATTGCTTCTCACTGCTCTCAGGTCAAATATGTATATTTGATTAAAAATGCGTAATTAATTACAAAGCCTCTAATTAATTAGATTAATTTTTTTAATCGAGTCCCGGCTCTAGTTATTTTGTTTATGAAATAATTCTTAATAGAATTATACACGTCGTCCACACCTCTTGTTGTTGTTTTGAGTGGAAGCAGTGTCAGAAATTCCTCTTTCGCCGTAAAATCCTCAAAAACCATCCGGATAAATACAGACAGCTGAGCTGTGTCGCTCACATCCACCGACTCGTCGCACTGTATGGAGAACCACTTGCACCTGACCATGTCCCGCTCCAACTGTCCCATGGCATCCACTGACAGCGCCGACACTCTCCTCTTCACAGTGTTGGGTCCCAGTTGCACATCGTCAATGGCAGACATTATCTCCGACTTGCTCTTGTGGTCTCTGAACAAAGTCTCTGTCATAACAGACATCGCTCCCTTAAGAACCCCGCCATCAGTGAAAGCTTTTTTGTTCTTTGCCAAATAATGAGTGACTCGGAACGATGCTTCTGTAGCTAGGCTAGCTTTCTTGGCAGGCTTTGTGAACAGTGACTGTTGTCTTTGTAGCGTAGCTTTGAATTGTTGTACCTTCTCAACGCGAAGGCAACTGCCGGCGGCATACTCCTTTGAAAAGTTTTCATGAAGTTTTGTGAAGTGCCACTCCACATTTCCCTTCTTCCCCACCTTCCCTTCTTCCTCACCTTCCCTCACTTCTACACTCGAGCCACAAATTAAACACACACACACACTTCTCTTTGATGCTCGTAAATAAAAATGCATGTTCCCACTCGTCATGAAAGTAGTATATTTTAGATTTCTTCTTTGACGGACCTTCCTCAGTTGTCATGAATGCATCTCTTTTTCTCTATCTTTCTTACTCTCAAAATATACTACATGAATACATATGTCTCAACATGTCAACTGCACTTTAGCGCCCTCTGGTGAGCTACTCGGAAAACGTCTGCGAGCTACTGGTAGCTCGCGATCGACGTGTTGGCGACCCCTGCATTAGACTGATGACAGCGCAATGTAACACTTACCAGTAATGACATCTTTCAGTTTACTATTTTTAAATCGAGACTAAAAACATATCTCTTTGCCGCTGCTTTTAATTGAGCTGCTCATATTCGAACTACAGTATGCCTTTTAAACATGTATTGTGACCTGTGGTGTTTATTTTTATTATTTTTGCTTTGTAATGTCTGTTGTAAAATTGTATAATGTGTTTTTAATGTATTTATTCCTAAAAAGTCTTTTAATTTGTTTTGTAAAGCACTTTGAATTGTCGCGTACAGAAAAGTGCTATATAAATACACTTGCCTTGCCTTGCCTTCAGTTGCAGTCTGTGGAATGCTGTTTTCCCATTGATGCCACGCCAGTTGAACTGGCAAGGGAGTTGGTAAAACAGTGTTTCATCCCTCGCCAAACGCAATCCTTAAGGTCCAGTCCTCCAATGACACTCAATGCAGTAATCTGAAAAATATCATTTAAAAGCTAAGGATACATGCATTATATAAACACAAGTCACAATAACCTAATTTAAAAAAAAATGTATATTAAAAAACATTATTTCCCTTTTCGCTTAGCTGGTATTTAGCATCACTGCTGTCCAACATACAATTTAGGTCGCAAGTAAAATATTAACAATAGTTTCAAATTGGGTTCCCCATCCTGTTAAGTTGGTAAGGGCAATAATTACCATTTTGTTTTGAAGGTCTACCGTCTACCTCTTCCCTCAGACGTTTCTCCAGAGCTAGCAGGGAGGTTATATCTTTTAGCGGCAGTATATCTCTGCCAAGGGGATCCGGCCCACCAGCAGGTTTGCCTGGAATTTTCTGCATGGTCATCTGAATGACTTTGAGTTGATCCATCATCATCTCTTGATTTGTAAGAAGTCTATGCAGAAGAGCTAAAAATAAGGACATTCAACATATATAAATGTACATATACATACATTTACGGACGAAACAATAACAAACTGTGAAATCACTTACGAGCAAGACCCCCTTGGCTTTCATCTTGTCGTTGAGTTCCAGGATTTATCTCAGACCGTCGGGGTTCTGGGGTTCTCGCAGAATGTCGGGGTTCTGGGCTTCTCAAAGACGCAGACTGTCGGGCAGGGGCGTCGCCTGGACCTGAAACTGTTTTTCCTTTATTCTCTTATTTTTTTTTATAACTATAATGATCATATGAAGGTGTGCCGCGGAAATAATCTTTTGAATAATTTGTGACCAAACCGTTTGAGACCCACTGAGATAACATAGACTAAAGTTAACTGTCTAAACCCTCAGAGAGTCCTCGCTCACCTGAGTCTCTCAGTCTGAGAGGAGAGCTCTCCTCCAGCTTGTTGTGGAACAAACAGCTCCTTATGTCTGTTAGTGCAGCTAGCTAACCAGATGCTAACAACACGGTCCCTGTTGGCACCGGTCCCTCTCTCTCCCATAGATATAAGTGTTTATACATCTATGCTCTCTCTCTCTCCCTCCCTCCCTCTCTCCCTCCCTCCCTCTCTCTCCCTCCCTCCCTCTCTCTCTCTCTCTCTCTCTCTCTCTCTCTCTCTCTCTCTCTCTCTATATATATCACACTAAATGCGCTATTGCCACACACTCAGGCCGTGACCGTTTCTCAATCGCGAGTACACATGCCAGAGGTGGGACCAAGTCATTGTTTTGCAAGTCCGAGTCAAGTCTTTGCGCTCAAGTCCAAGTCAAGTCAGGATGGGCAAGTTCAAGTCAAGTCCAAGTCCTAAACTTTGACAAAACGAGTCTTAAACAAGTCATTATGTCCTTTTCACCAAATGTAATGACATTGATCAACAGAATAATACTTAATAATCAAACTGCTCTTTATTAGTCACATTAATAATTTAATAATCAATTTTCTCTCTGCTGGTAAAGCAACGTGTTTTTTTCTAATTTAAGAGGGATCAGTAAGGTAATGCTACCGTGACGCTTTGATTCAGAAGGAGTTTAATTGATAAGATCCCTAATGTTGAGGTAACCAGAATGTGTATTTCCACTGTGTACAACATATAAGGGACCCACAATCTATCTTTATGCAAGGGATAATGTGCAGCGCGGCGGGCTCTATGGGGAAGAGAACACCTGCATCTAGATCCCTCTGGAGGTGGTACTTTAACTATATTTTGATGCTAATACTTTTGTACTTTTACTTGTAACATTTTGAATGCAGGACTTTTTATTGTAACTGAGTATTCCTACACTCTGGTACTTTTACTCAAGTACAAGATCTGAACTTCTCCCACCTCTGACAATAAATCCTGAGTGGTTACCAAAAAAACCCCCTGAAGATTCTGCTCTCCCCGACGTGAGTCTGCTCTTCTAGCTGTATCTCGCAATCGGCGTGTTGGAGACCCCTGAATTAAATTATCAAGTCACCTCAAGTCAGAAGGCTCGAGTCCTAGTCAAGTCCCGAGTCATTGGTGTTCAAGTCCAAGTCGAGTCGCAAGTGTTTTGTGATTTTGTCAAGTCGAGCCTCAAGTCATCAAATTGGTGACTCGAGTCTGACTTGAGTCCAAGTCATGTGACTCGAGTCCACACCTCTGACACATGCTGCAGAGTAACTATTTCAAGTATACTACGTCATAGAGCGGCGCAGAATGCTGGGCATTTTACATGAATTTAAACAGTCCTTCGGCCCCACTCGATGACGTAGTATACTTGAAATAGTTGCTCTGCAGCAGTTTTACTCGCGATTGAGAAACGGCCACAAAGCCGAGTTTGAATGACACAAGCACACGTTTATTTCCATGCAACTCTCTGATTGGTCTGGTGTCATGCCTCTGTTGCATTCACTGAACGAAATGAAATGAAAAACTTGGGTCGCAGGTTCCTCAATAGTGCATTACAAGAAATCTATCAATATGTGTGCATACCTCCAGCAATGTTAACTATGTTGAAGCACTTATTTTAACTGATATTATACATAATGTATATACTCATATTTCATCTCCGGCCTTGTCAGGTATTGAACAATCAATAAATAAAGAACACAGAATTATTAAATATAAAACACAGAATTTGTGTGATTATACTAAATGATTTACAAATAAACACCACTGTATATTTACAACTGTTACACATGCTGATGTAATGCAAATGTTCCAACTTGGGATCAATAAAGTATATCTTATCTTAAGATGATCGATGGCTGCTGCCATATTTGCACAATGTGCCTCTGAACCTTGACAAGTGCATGTTTCAGGCTTATCAATTAACAACAGGAGGGGTCACAGACATAAGACCAGCTGTTAAATAAAGCTCTTCTGACCTTAGCTGTCATGTGGGTATATGAATGCTGCCCATTATGGACACAAGCCATTTTCACCCATTTATTAATTATATGTTTTAAATTTGAGTGTTCCTATCCCCTAAAGTTTACGGCCAGAAGAAACATTTCTATTAAAGAAAAAAATATACATTTCTGTTTTTTTATGCCTTTAATATTAACTTGAATTTTCATTCAAATTAATGAATACATTTTTTTATTTTATTATTGTAATGTAGAGACAAGGCTTTTAGTGACAATCATGTATTGCGTTACAATTATATGTAAAAAAAAAAAAAAAAAATCTAAATATGATATTTGGCCTCAAATCATTTGAGGCCTGGCGACCCCCTTGCGATCTTTGGCTGGGAACCACTGCTCTAATAGAACCTCGAGAGGTCAGAGAGGGGAAAGGTTTTGGATAAAGTTTTAAATATAAGATCTAAGTTTTTAGGATTTAAGTGAAAGAGTAAGAACTAAAATGTATAGGTGAAGAGGCACAACGTATCTACGTCAATGCACTCTTATTAGATTATTTTATTGTATCACTATAAGCTTTATCAAAAAGGAAGGTCTTAATCTTACTCTTAAAAACGGATAGGGTGTCTGCCGCCCGAACACAAACTGCAAGCTGATTCCACATAAGTGGAGCTTGATAAGAAAAGGCTAAAGATATGCATACAGGTGAAGTATAGACATTTTAACAAGACGTTAAACGAACAAAACATTAGCATTTCCCCCCCCCCTCCGTTTTTCATGAATCCTCACATATTGATAAAGGACTTTTGATATGATAAAAACTGAAATTGTATTAGTATTTCTGTATTAGATTTAAAGAATTTAGACCAAATGTTGGATAAAAAAAACATATTCTTTGGTCACAGATGTGTGAATTTAATCGCTGCGTTCTTTTTTCACCAACCTTATTTGAGAAAACTTAATTAAATTGTGTGTTACCAATTGAAGTAATTCAATTAAGTTGGTCCAACTATTTTCTTTTTTCAGTGCAGCCTTCCTCAGTGACCCGTTTTCTCCCCCTGTATTTTTCCTAATTACATTTTTTTAATTTCTTGTGTTTCCTATATCTTGAACCCCCCTCCTCCCTCTGTTCCCTCCATTCTGGGTAGGGTATGGTGGGTCTGGTGACGGGCGGTGCGTCGGGTTTGGGCCGGGCCACCGTGGAGCGTCTGATCCAGATGGGAGCATCCGCTGTGATCCTGAACCTGCCCTCCTCTGACGGAGCCGCCCTGGCAGCCAGTCTGGGGGCCCGCTGTGCCTTCGCTCCTGCTGACGTGAGGCCAACACTTACCAGAAACAATCATTCATTCAAAATCAAAATGCATTTACAATCCCATTCAAGTCCTGAGTATTGTTTACATACTTAAAAAATGGTCTGGAGGTGGAATTCAAATGTTAGTCTCTTCCTCTTGCAAGAAAAACGACTAGGCCTATATAGATTGATACATACAATGTGTATGTTTTAGGGCGGTCAGTCGATTAAAATAGTTAATCGCGATTAATCGCAAATGTTTTATCTGTTCTAAATGTACCTTAGAGGAATATTTTTCAAGTTTTTAATACTCTTATCAACATATGAGTGGACAAATATGCTTTATGCTAATGTTTATTATCATTTGAACAATGACAAATATTCTCATGAATATTAAACACAACAACCTCTGAACATTACAAATATTCGCCTCAATTCAACCTGGAACCTCTCTCATACAATAATACAATAGAAAGTGTGTGTGTGTGTGTGTGTGTGTGTGTGTGTGTGGATCGTTGGAGCTATGTGCAACTCAAGGCATATGCTCGAACGGGAGCTGCCTGGACGCTGCAATCATGTTGCACTATCCGTGCTGAGTGTGCTGACTTCTCCTACAATGTCCCACTGTCTGCTTCCTGCATCAAGTGCTCGGCGCAGTTGTGGCGAAATGTCGCTCCTCTGTTTTCATTTAAACAGCTCCTTATATCCGTTAGCGCAGCTAGCTAGCACCAGATGCTAACAACAACAATGCACGTAAGGTCTCTCTCTCGCTCACTCGGGCCACACATACACACACCCTCCCGGTCCTCCCGATGGCCAGTCGGTGCCTGCCGGTGAGCGTGGAAGTGTGGTCTGCCACAAGCGGGCGGCAGGAGCGGGGCTGTCAGCATCAGCTTGTAGATGGTATTTTAAACTCGATGCGCTCTGAAACTACGGGGCGTATGAAGGTAGATATGGTGCAAAATGTGAGAGCGTGTAAAACCTGATGTGAGCACTTGCAGAAAAAAAATCTGAGCTTGTGTATTTACACTTGTATAAAATATCCACGTAACTGTGAACCAAATGTGAAGTCACAGAAGAAAAAATAAGTTTTGTAGCTTGTAGAAAAAAAATGAACTTAGAGATGAAATGTTCACTTGCAGAAAAATACATATTTTTTAAATATATTTTCCATTACAACTGCAACTTTATTTATTACAACCTCTCAAATCAGTCATTACAACTTGACGAATCGGCTCTGTGGCAGTATAAATCGACGCATCTGCGGTCTTGACTTTTGCTACACTTCTTGCGATAAATGTGTCGCAAAAGTAATTTTCACCTGTAGATGTGGGGGGAGGGAGGGGGGTTGGAGCGAAGGGGCGGAGCTATCAGAAGGACGAGGCTTGGGTCAGTCACAGTCAGGTCGAACCGGATGACTGCGGGGCTAACTGTTCGCTAACGGTTCGTGTCGCGTCAATCAACGGTAAGTTTTGCCCATTACTTGCCCAGTATTACTTTGAATATTATTATTGTGATTGAGGATTAAATCCGCTTTGAAGACCACCGTTTTATATCGTGCAGTTTAGCGGCGAAATAACGTCAGTCAGCCAGCTAAGGCTAGCTTTGTTGAGTGTATGCTAGCTAAACAAGTAGTGGTTGTAGTCTATACAGCAGTAATTCATATATTATAGCCTACTGCTTTGGCACTAACGGTTGATAACCGTTTATGAAAATAAAACCAATTGAACTGTACTGAAATAATGACAAGTTTTATAATTGTCTTGGGCTCCTGCTGTGTTTTTAAAGCCTTTGTAAATTATCCATGCTATTTTCTATTTAGCTAACGTCGAAGTATTGTATGTGAAATCAACCTCACAATAAGATGTGTGTATATTACAATTATTAATGTCATATTTCAAGATGATTACTTAGATATTACAATATGGTTGGTTGAGCTGGAGTTCATTATTGAGCTTACAAGTTAACGTCACAGTCATCTGAAGAACGAACCCAAACCTTGTTGTTTTTATTAATTGTATTACAAATTGATATCAAATAAACAGTAAGCATTGGTAACACAATTTCCAAAGTTACAGTAAAATAAAAAGGACCCTGACTCGGACAATACACAATTCAACATGTTCAACAGAAGAGAATCAGTTATATTGTTTGTACACATGGTACTTTACATATATATATATATATCTGTTTGTTTAAGGTGTCCAGGTGATGCAGACAGGCTGGACCAGAGAGTGAGAGACAGAACTGGACTCCTCACAGCAGTGAACTTCAGCACAGGTACTAAGACTCTTTTTTCATACTGTACAAAGAATCAAGAAAGATATTGGTTTAAATGAATGAAGTATTGACTTGAATACACTGATATACATTCCATTAAACAATACTAAATACTAGATCACCTACACATCAGTTCAGTTGAGGGTTTTTTCCATGCAAAAAGTCACATTTAGATGTTAACAAGCAATATGACTTTGTCAGCTTTCTAATTTAATGTATTGAAGGCAAAGATATTTAACACAGTGAGAACTGCTACTATTTATCTCTCAATATTGTCTGTAAAAAACGTGGTAAAAGTTATTCTTTCAGTGAGACCACAGAGCAAGCTTCTACAGTTGCACTACGTTTTGATAACAGTTAAATATTATTTTGATAATAACATATATTTCAATGTTGATGAACTTCATACTATTCATTCATAATCTGATTACAATTAAAAAAATAATTATATCAACAGCCCCATAACACACAAACACACCTCTTTCATAAATAACACACTTGTTCTGCAATAATGTTTTATGTTTCCTGTAATTTTTGTTAGGAAAGGACATGCCCGAAAGACACAACATCTTCTCCTTCTCTGAGGGTCAAGAAGAACATCCAAGAGGAACATTAACAGCTGATGTTATGAGATTGTAAGACCAGTACAGGACATTCACTAAGAAACTACTTTTATTGTGAAAACAAAGATCTGCACACCGAATATTTTTGTAGTCTATCAGGACCATCATTTGTTTGTGACACTGCCTGCACCTCAGAGAAGGGGTGGTTATAGTCAGGCTTATAAAGTGTGGCGAAAAACATAGTCAGCTGATCGAATGCACCTATTTCCACATCTACACTCGATCAGCTGATTATTTCTATTTGCCTCACTTTATGAGCTTCACATCACTTGTGCCTTGTACCGCAGAGTTTGCAATGTCACAAATAAATGGGGCCAATCTTCAGTCAGATGTGAATGTGTAATCTAACATTTTCAGTAAGAATAATGGACAAAAGGAGTGCAATTACAATTTATTGAAATGTGAACCAAAAGTTAATCAAATGTTTTAAATAAAAAGCACATATGGACAGAAGGTGTAAACCTATTAAATGTATAAGTAAACACATTTAGTCAAATAAAGTGACAGACTAGGCCTGTGCAGTTGGTATCAGCTTTGCCCAGCATGGTTTCCTCCATCAGGCCTGGTCCTCCTCGCAGAGGAAAGACCCTCAGTCCTCTCCAAACCAACAGACAGGACGTCCATCACACGGAGGTTTCTCCCTGAAGTCTCTGCAGCCCTCTGGACACCATGCTGTCTCAATCCGTCCACACTGAATATGAGAGGGGGCAAATGAAAATAATAAATGCTTTAGACAATCAGAAATATAAAGTTGACTGTTGAGTTGCTCAGTTTTTTTAGATTGTCAATACTATTACTGTATAACTAATATCTCAGGTTAAGAGGCACCTTCAAATAAAGATTGGTCTTTAAATACATGTTGTCTTTTGAATTGTTTGTCTAAAGTCAAGGATCTAGAACTGGTACTTAGTTTTAATGATACAGTCTGGTTATTATGCTGTTTGGAGGAGGCCTCACAGGTAAGAGCACGAACTAGCTACCATCACATGTACCTTAGCTTGACTTAAATGTATTAAACGTATAGTTCAGTGATGGCAAAATATAAATAACTAATGTCATGCAAACATATTAATATTTGCTTGATTCCAGAGTTGAATTTAGCACAATTGCATACAAACGTCAAGGGATTTTAAGATTCTGAAGTCTTCGTTCTAAATAGAAAATAGCATGGATAATTTACAAAGGTTTTAAAAACACAGCAGGAGCCTAAGACAATTATAAAACCTGTCATTATTTCAGTACAGTTCAATTGGTTTTATTTTCATAAACGGTTATCAACCGTTAGTGCCAAAGCAGTAGGCTATAATATATGAATTACTGCTGTATAGACTACAACCACTACTTGTTTAGCTAGCATAAACTCAACAAAGCTATCGTTAGCTGGCTGACTGACGTTATTTCGCCGCTAAACTGCACGATATAAAACGGTGGTCTTCAAAGCGGATTTAATCCTCAATCACAATAATAATATTCAAAGTAATACTGGGCAAGTAATGGGCAAAATTTACCGTTGATGGATGCGCCATGTCAGTGGACTGGTAGCGACACGAACGTTAGCCTCGCAGTCTCCAGCCACCCGAGCCTCGTCCTTCTGATAGCTCCGCCCCTTCGCTCCAACCCCCCCTCCCTCCCCACACATCTACAGGTGAAAATTACTTTTGCGACACATTTATCGCAAGAAGTGTAGCAAAAGTCAAGACCACAGATTCGTCGATTTATACTGCCACAGAGCAGATTCGTCAAGTTGTAATGCAGTGGCGGCTGGTGGAAAATATTTGTGGTGGGGCTATTGATAGAGTGAGTAAACCATTTTTTTTGGGAGAAATGACCCCTTAAATTAGGACTTCTGGTGATGTAATGGCGCGTTTCCAGTGCAGCGCGGAGCTCGCTTTAATGCTGCGTTCAGACCGGACGCGATGCGAATATTCGCTCTAAACGCTCCTATCGCATCGCTCTAGTCGCTCGAGTTTCACCGCAGCTGTCAGCTGTGTTTACTCGCATCATTCAAACAAGACGCGCTGGCTCGGGAGCTACAGCTACAACAAGAGTAACATATTTGACCGTGATTTAATTATAATACACATTTCAAAATGATGCCGACGTAACAACATACTGATACCGGTTAGTAAAAACCATGAATTAATGCTTTGACAAGTCTGCAGACAGACTGCAGGCGAAAAACCTTTTAGAATGCTTGTTCCCTGAATGGAGCTTGGCTAAGCTAACGCTATATATTCTCCGACCGTCCACACTCACAACAACGGCCTACAGACGTAAATAAACCAGCGACTGTATTCTCCATGACACAGACAGTCTGTGGTTTGTACTTGTTTAACTTTTGTCTAGTTTCTGAACAGATCGTATCTGTCCCCAGCTGTTTGAAGAGCAAGCATGTGAAACAAAAGATAGCATTTACCTGTTTGCATCCAGCTAGCCATGTGAGAAGCCTTGTTGATACGTTTTGTCTTTTTCACGAGCTTGCTGTGATATATACAAATCGGGTTGGTCCGGTCCAAGGTCTTTAAGTATCAATTTATCTCCCAAACTTCTCCTTTCAAAAGGATTGGGGAGTAGCTCTACCTCTACCTGCACACCATTCTCATCCAAATACTGCGTCACCTTGGTTACTCACGAGTCTAAAAAACAACTCCTCACGTCAACGCACGTAAGCAACATGGGCGCCAACGTGAGCGCCCACGTGACCAAAATATTTGACGGCGCTGATTGGCTGAAATTATGTTTCGGCGGCACAGTTTACTATTGAGACTTTTGCAACCTGCTGGTTGCTGCTGTTTCGCTCGGGGGCTCTGCCCCGTAATGATAAACTAATGCCATGGGCAAGGCCAGGCAGGAAACAGGTGACTTATCAGTAACTTTAGACATCGTAACACAATTTTAAACGAGATTGTATTGTAGATTATACATTTTTGTGATACTAATTGTATGATATTTACCTTGTTCATTAAAAATTAAAATATAAAATATATATTTTTTTTAAAGTTATTTTTCTTTTTTTAATATATATATATATTTTTTATTTTGTATCTGGCAAGAGGTGGGGCGGCGCCCCTAGCGCCCCTATGGGCCGGCCGCCACTGTTGTAATGACTGATTTGAGAGGTTGTAATAAATAAAGTTGCAGTTGTAATGGAAAATATATTTTAAAAATATGTATTTTTCTGCAAGTGAACATTTCATCTCTAAATTCATTTTTTTTCTTCTGTGACTTCAAATTTGGTTCACAGTTACGTGGATATTTTTTACAAGTGTACATTTGATTCACAGTTACGTGGATATTTTATACAAGTGTACATTTGGTTCACAGTTACGTGGATATTTTATACAAGTGTAAATGTAAGCACACAAGCTCAGATTTCTTTTCTGCAAGTGCTCACATCAGGTTTTACACGCTCTCACATTTTGCACCATATCTACCTTCATAGATTTCATCGTTTTTTTATTTGTAATGTATGTATAATGGTGCATACATAAAGGCAGTAAGTTGTAAAAAAAAAGGACTATTAAAACATTTGAAATAAATGTTTTACAAGAAATATAAATATTCAAAACAGTAAGAGACATTACTCTTAACACTTTTTTTATATGTGCAATATATCAGAATTAAAAAGTGGAAGGGCTATGCATTGCATTGTTACTGAAATTACTGAGGTTTTTTTACGCTCAGCAGAGGGCGCTCGCACAACGTCCAACACTGTGTGCGCGTGTGTGTGTGTGTGTGTGTGTGTGTGTGTGTGTGTGTGTGTGTGATTACTGAGTTGTTACGCTCAGCAGAGGGCGCTCACACAACGTCCAACACTGCGTGTGCGTACCCGTTTACTCTCCAAAGTTCAAGCTCCAAATGTATGAAGATTTATGCCAGACCTTTTTTTTGTCACAGTTGCTTGCATAAAAATGAAACCAACAAATATATTTCTTCTTTTGATGCATTTAAACTGTATATATTTACACGTCTGGTGGGTGATAATCTCAGGCTTGATTGAATTGCCAGGTGACGTCGGAGGAAGAGGTGCAGTCGGCCGTGTCTCTGGCCACAGAGAAGTTCGGGAAGCTGGACCTCGCGGTGAACTGTGCCGGCATCGCTGTCGCCGTGAAAACGTACAACTTCAACAAGAAGATCGCACACAGCCTGACGGACTTCCAGCGCGTGATCAATGTAAGATGTACGCAAGGAAGGGATGCATTCAACATTAGTAAAAAGTTATATTTCTTTGACTCTTTCAGTCGTGGAATGTAGTTAAGTAGATTTACTAAAGCACATTCAAGGTTTATGTAACTTTATACCTCTACTACACTGTAGTGGAGACATATTGTACATAATACTCTATTCTACCATTCTCTCCAGTGAAAAACATGTATTTTACAGATTTGGCCATTTGAAAAATGTTGCTAAATTGCTTTAAATGTCATTTTAGGAGCATTCAATTCAATCCGGGGCACAATGTATGAGTGTTGCTTATTTAGAAGACCCTTTCTGAAGCCAATTGTCCCCCATGCCTTTTCAACCAATACAAACATAAAGCTATGACTGCATTATGTGAAGTTGGCATGTCTGGATTTCAGGTGAATTATTTGATCACACCTTTGAAATAAGTCAGGTTCCTAAATTGGCATTTTACCTTTTATAAATAAATGACTACTATATGATAAGTAAACAAATAAAACAATACTAAAGTAAATGCTTACATTAACACAAAGCTGTGTATGGATTTAGTTAACAGCTAGCACAACAGTTTGTGAACAAAGTCTGCTTATATTATACTGACATCCTCCTGCTAATTATCCATACTAGTTGAAGATGATTACATATTACATTTACAATATTATTTTAATAAAGAGAGTCATATACTGCAACACAGATACTGTAAGTGATGGTTGCAACGTGTTAACACAAAATGATGTCACTGTTTTCCTTTTGCTTTTTGTCTTAATAAGCATATTATTTTAAAATATGTATTGTTTAAAAATACCATTATAGTTTTATTGTTTATGCAACAGTATAGTATTTATAAGGAGTAAAAAAACATTGCTTGAGTGTCAGCGAAGTTTATTGTCAACAAGCCAAGATGAAGTTGATTGGAAGGCAGTGACAGGATGTTGTTGGCAGGAAAAGGAACAATCATATTTGCACTGTAGTTTCATAAAGTTTCCTAATGTCATTATTATATCAGTGTTTTTCATTACATTACATGTAGCTTGTGTTATATTAAAGCAGTTCACATCTATTATTAAACAATGCTTCATCTGCAGTGAAGTCATACATTTCCACAAGCAGGTCTTAATTATAATTGTGTCAAATAATTGGAACAGAGAGCAAACTCACAAAGAGATGCATTTGTCATAAACTTGTCGCATTCTACCATAAGTTCAATTCAAACCCACTGCCGCCCACAGAAAAGCCAATTTTTCGGCCCAAGGAGAAGCCTGTTCCCAGAAACTGTGCCTGAACACCATCAACACCAACACCAATACCGGTGTCTAGTGACACACCGAGTTTAGCTTTCATAGGACCGGCAGAGGCTGAAACACTGATCAGTTCTGCTTTGGCAAAGATTTCAGCTCCCTTTGCAGAGTACATCGCTGCGGCGCTGGCACTGGGCAGTTTGGCCTCAGTTTTAACTTTGCCGGCAGTAAATGAAGCACTGGCCAGTTCTACTTTGGAGAAGAATTCATCTCTCTCTGCAGAGGACACCACTCCGGCTCCGTAATTTGGCCCTTTGATCTCAGTTTCAATATTGCCACGTTCAGCTCGTACATGACCCAATCCTGCAGATAGTGTCACACCAGATTCATCCTCATCTTCTACGACTACATAGGCACCTCTTGCAAAATGGTCCTGGGTCACAACTGCATGCAAAAAGAGACATGCATTTAATATTTTGTTTATTATACATGAAACACATATTCAAATAATTTCAGATGCTCTTTATGCTCTTAGTGTTACAACATTTTTACAAATATGAACACGTTACTCCTGAAATGTCATTATAACCAACAGCTTTTTGGAGTAAAAACGACATTTGACTGACAACTATTTCAATGACACAATGATTCGTTATTTACGTATGAAGGCAAGTTAATCTTTTAAACTCCACAAAGTCACAGGAAAACAAGTTCTTTAATTTAAAAATCTCCAGATTGATAGACTTATTAATCTTGTCTCCAATGAAATGCAATGTTCTTTGTTTGACTAAAGTCAGAAATCAACTAACTGTTAATCCTAAATATAGTATATTTCTTCGAGTGAAGAATGCACTTAAAGACGATGTTGCGTACAGTACCTGGCATCCTCACGGTTTATTATTCTCTCGTTGGCAGCAGATTAGAGATCGTGTTTCTCTGTGGGAACCACCTCAACTGGAAACATAATGGTAGCAATGGAAATTTAAATATTATATTAGGTGAACAAATGTAGTATTCAGTTCTGAATTAGATGCAAAACGTATAAATCACAAATTGGTTTATATCATGAGCTATACATCCTATAAAGCATGTATACATTTTGTTTGCATAATAAACTTTACTAAATAGATAACTTACCCGAAGGAGTCTGCTCGATGTGAAGGAGCTCTGTGTCAACGAGTGAGCAAGAAGAGAACTGAGAGCATGAAACTAATGTCTTTATAAAGAGCTCAAAATGAAAGTGAGTTGACATTTAGTGGGTGGGGTCATAATTAACCCTCCACCATCCGAAACACAGATATAAAACATATTGAAAAAGATAAGTGCATAAAAACAGATAGCAAACAGTCATAGTATGATTCCTGAAAACACAATGTAGGTTCTTTTTTTTAAAGCAAAATATCCCAACTGACCTTCCTATTTTCTCCGTGGCGGTGGGCCCGTTCTCATCACCTATCTGTTTTAGCCCCCCTTCTTTTTGCCCTGTACATGCTCCCATTGGGCCGCTTAATTAGCCAATTTGAGGGTGTCTCGTATCATTGTTATGCAGATGATATCCAGATATGTTTTTCTTTCAAACCCGTCAAAATGGAAAATGTAAACACCCTCATCACATGTCTGTCTGCAATTGAGGGGTGGATGTCAAGCAACTTCCTACAGCTCATTGCATCGAAAACGGAAGTCTTGATATTAGCGGCTGACAGCATCACCTCTAAGGTAGCAAGCCACCTGGGTTCATTCAGTGGTAACATAAGGGCAAACATAAAAAACCTTGGTGTAACTTTCGATCAGTCTATGCTGTAGACAAACACATCAAACTCCTGACCCGTACCTGTTTTTTCCATCTCAGAAACATTGCCAAGCTCAGGGGGGTTCTATCCAACGCAGAAATGGAGATGGCTATCCATGCCTTTTTTTCATCCCAGCTTGATTACTGTAATGCTCTGTTCTCCTGCCTCAACAAAACATCAATAAACCGGTTACAACAGGTCCAAAACGCTGCAGCCAGATTGCTCATTCGTTCCAAAAAAACATGCCACATCACTCCGATTCTTTCTGCCCTGCACTGGCTCCCTGTCCATCTCAGAACCCAATTTAAGGTCCTAGTTTTTACATATAGAGCTCTCCATGGCCAAGCCCCAGCCTACATTAATGACCTGATCCACCCCAAGGCCTCCTAGGGTGCCCGAACCAGGCTAAAGACCAAGGGTGACCGTACCTTTGAGGCAGTGGCCCCAAGGCTTTGGAACAAACTCCCCCAGAAAATAAAAACCTCTGCTATGATAATAAAATTCAATAACGTGCTTTAACCACTAGGTGTCCCTTTCTATCAGCTGTGCACCGTTATGGTGTTAATACAGCCTATCTACCAATTGGATCAAATATAAAAGTCAGCCGAATTAGTGTTGATACTGCAAGGAGACGTATTGCGTGAAAATAAATGTAATTGCTGATATATTTATGATCCACGTCACGTTTTCAGTTTTGGCGGCAGTTCTTCCTGTTTGTCTGAAGTCTTCTCATCAGGGCTCTATAAATAGAGAACTACAGCAGATGTGTAATATTTAATGCAGCCGAACCGTGTATTACAATGCCGTTATGTGATGACTTTCAAAGAGAAAAGAAAGCACACTCGGAATAAAGTATTTTTTTTATTTTTTAAATGTTATCTGATTTCACATCGCATAAACACCATATCCCAGCGTGCATTGCGGCTAAACCATCCAATCATCGAGCTGAGTATCTTGCCTACGTCTGTTTCCGGTATTGTTTATGACAGATGTATTTTGTTATACACACATTCCTTCACATTTAAAGTGGACCTATCATGCTATATTTGAATAATATATTGTAGGGCCATACCTATATAAAACATGTCTGTGAAGTTTTTTTTTCAAAATACCAAACGGATCATGCATTTTAGCCATGCCTCATTTTGCTCTATTTTGCTCTCCTCCAGCCCTGCCTTTGCATGAGCTGCAGCTGACCACGCCCCCCTGGAAAGGAGGGGGGCGAGGCACGAGCGTCATGTTACCATGCTGTTACCATGCTGTTACTATTGCCACGGCAACCTTTCATTCCCCTGATAGGTGGAGAGTTGGCCATATAGGCAGAGCTCCTCGTTCCTGACGTCAGAGAAATTTCAAATCTGGATCAGTCTGTATCAGATCGATTGCAGCCCCGTTTTTAGAGATTTTGGGTATGGAGGAAAAGAGAGAGGGTTGTGTTTTCTGACACATATTCATATATAAAAGACGTACAAATGTGCATTTTGCATGATAGGTCCCCATTACATTTTAATTTACATTAAAGTATTTCATGAGGCCTTCTAACATGTTTTTAAATATAAATACAGTTCTAGTTGAAGAGTTTGTAAATTAACATGAACCGAAGCTGTTGCCTGGCAATGCAATCGCACAACGTCACGTCCGTTAATTCCACATCCACACGCACGGATTATCGATTTAATACATTAATGTAGCCTTTGTTTCTGCTAAAAGAGGTGCCGACCAGCTGGGGAAACAAGAAAATCAGCGAAATCGAGTGTGACTATTACAAAATAAATCATTACGTCGGAGTAGCATTTGCTTGGCATTTCCAGGTATTTCTCCACTGGTTAACATGGGTTAACAATACCGTGTAACTCACGTTTAAAGGGACAAAATCGTGACATCTTCACGTCTCCCAGCATGGTAAATCGTCACATGTTCACGTCTTGCCGTGATACCAGGTTGGTTTTATCGTATGTTTTATCCTATGTATTACCTGCTGTTGTTTTATGCCTTTTATTCTAAATGATATAGTTGTACTGTGAATTGTGTACTGTACTGTAAAGCACTTTGTACATCCGTGTTGAGAAGGGTGCTATATAACTAAAGTTTTACTTACTTACTTACGATATTTTGTTTTTGCCTATAATACAATGTGTGAATTATCTCCTCCCTGTGCAACAGAAAGCAAAAGAGAAAAAAAACAGCTTTAGGGAACATTTTTATGATCTTCTAAACGGGTGGATTTAGGTGTTCAATGGTAAATGATTTGCTTAATAAAGACACACAAAATGTATTGTAAAACAAATCAAACTAATTATATAGTTAATATATTTATATTTACCACCCATGATGGTCATCATTTTCTCCTGAGTGAGATGTATAAAAAGGAAAAGCTGAGTAACTTAAACCTTTACTCGTGCATTATAGAGAACATTGACTTTCATGTATTCGTTTTTATTTTAGTACTTTTTTGTAATTATCTTTCAAATTCAAGACATGTATAGGGAAAATGTAATGTTAACGTTGCATGATGTTGACTATAACACATGACCTTTAACCTTTCATATTATCCCTAACACTAAATTCGAACACATTTGCTTCCTAATGTTGGACAGTACAGTAAATACATTCAAGGGAACCTGTTATGATGTTTGGGGGCTTTTTTTGGGGGGGAATATAAATGGTCTGTAAAGGCTAACATCCTAAAGTACCCCCCCTGCCTGCCTGAAACAACTCCACTGGACTTCTTGGTTTACTTCTGTAACACAGTGACCTAATTATGTAACACGGGTGCTTCTATTGGCTGGCACTCCAACACAGTGTACGTGGCTAAGGGGCGGGACATCTCTAGGCGGTCGACCAATCACAACAGAGATGGCCAGCTAACCAATCAGAGCAGACTGGGCTCTGGTTTCAGACAGAGGGTGAAAAGAGGTGCTGCAGCACAGGCAGCATTTCATAATTTGCTCTAAACACAAATGCTGGCTGCAGCATTTTGGACCTGTTGTAGCTGCTTTATTGATGTTTTATTGAGGCAGGAAAAAAGGGCATTGCAATAATCAAGCCGGGATGAAATGAAGGCATGGATAGCCATCTCCATTTCTGCATTTGATAGAACCCCCCTGAGCTTGGCAATGTTCCTGAGATGGAAAAAACAGGTACGGGTCAGGAGTTTGATATGTTTGTAGTAGCATAGACTGATCGAAGGTAACACCAAGGTTTTTTAGGTTTGCCCTTATGTTACCACTAAATGAACCCAGGTGGCGTTCTACCTTTAAGGTAGGGACACACCAAGCTGACACCAAAGAACTGACACAGACGGACCCGACTGTTGTGTCGCCTCGCGTCCAAGCCCCCAGGAAGTGCGCCGGACTCTGAGAAAAATATTCGTTGTGGACAAACGGCGGTACTACACTTCCGTTAGGTTGCTGGGCCCGGAAACACTTTTTCCCATTGACTTACATGGGGAAAGAGTGGTCTGTAAATCGTTGGATAATTTTTTTAACTAAATAAACTACCCAGTATGAACGTTTGTATAGCCCTTATTAAAAACATTCGGTCCTCAAGTTGTAAAAATGTGCTAATAACGTTATTCTGAGAGTTATTTTCCTCGGCATTATGAACGCGCATCTAACCCACGGGACCGCACCGCCCAGCACGTTCATGTTACGTGTTCAGCACTACATGCGTTTTACCTTTACCCATGGATGCACAATAAGAACGGACCCATATCGCCTTACTGCCAGCCCACGGAGCTGTAATAATGGATATATTGCACATGTTTGCTGTAATTCATCATTTGTAAAATATTATACTACATGGGCTGTATGATGTACATCTTGTATTAAATAAAGTTAATATTACCGACGTAGATTCACGTCCCTGTAGTTTCTTATTGCACTTGCAATATACAATTAAAGGAATTGAACATAGCTGTTTGATATTACTATATAATACCACGCAGGGATAAGCCAGAGCGTACAACCTTTGCATGTGGGCACAACACGTTTTGACCCAGTTTGATTAATTAGCTATACCATATGATATTGCCCGGGGAAGTCGTCATACATCAATAAAGATATGTGTCAAAGCTCTAATCAAATTAACAGTTGTATTAATTGTATTAATTATAATTGTATATGTATACTTATATATATATGTATATAGCCTGTGTTGTATATTTATACACACAAATGAACAACCTTTGTTGTCCCCCCCTTCCTGCCTGAAACACCTCCTTTGGACTTATTGGTTTACTTCTGTAACATGGTGACATCACTATTTAAAACTTGGGCTTCTATTGGCTTGCGCTCCAACATATTGTACATGAAAGGTTAAGGGGCGGGACATCTCTAAGCGGTTGACCAATCACAACAGTGCCGGCCAGCTAACCAATCAGAGCAGACTGGGCTCTGGTTTCAGACAGAGGGTGAAAAGTAGTGCTACAGCACAGGCAGTATGAGAAAAATAAAGAGCTTTTTGAACATTAAAGCATGGAGACATGTCACAGTAGAGACACTACATAGAAATATGAACCTGAAAATTATCATTATAGGGACCTGTGTAAAATCTTTCCAGTGAAACCAAAGACGGTCAGTCGGACAGCTGCAGTCTGCTGCAGACTTTCTGTGTTTCTTTCAATTGTGGTTTTTGTGCTAATATTGAAAATGTAGCCTCGCTTAAGCTAACTCAGTATAACATTCATACTACACATCAGATAAAAGCTCATGAATATGTATTTTGATTCTACATTTCGGCTAGTTCTGTTTCAGATGTTGTATGGCACAGTTGACCTTTCTCTATCTTGTTATTTCTTTAAATAACACAAATCAATAACCTCACTAAAGTATAAACGTAAAAATGAAACTCTATATAACAGTTTCATAATGACCGCATTGGCTGAGGAGTTAACTGATAACACGTTCTGGACAAAATCGTGCCATTAAAAAAAGGAATACAATGAATTTTATTTTAAAATAAAAACCCACAAGACAGTCATGACTTTTTCATAAACCGAATAACTTTTTAAATGAATGTTAAGGAACATTATTTTCATGTATTCATTGATTATCTTTTAATTGTCATAATGTGGTCTAATCACAAAGGTGAGCTGATGGAAATGTCATCAGATTTACTGAAATGTGTTCCTAAACTGTAGTGTCAGACTTCTTAAAAGTACAATGATTCAAAACATAAAATCATTCAGATTTACAAGTACATTTTTATGCTGAAATCAGGACTTTTACTTGTGTCGGAGTATATTAAGACCATCAAATATGTACTTTTACTCAAGCAAAGGAGCCGAGTACTTCTTCAATCACTGACTGTACTGGTACTGACATGTACTTTACTTGAGTGAAGACTGAATATGAAGACATTTGCTTCTTTAAAGCTGGACGTTTTTTCAAAGCAATATTAACTAGATATAGAAGTAAAAAATCTGTACATTTGACATAGATACCTATTCGACAGGCACATGTATTACATGTCAAAGTCTCTTGGGCCGATTGTCTAAACAGAAAACATGACACAGTTTGATCTTAATGTTCCCTTTATGTTTGAGTGACAGCTTCCTCCACAGTGCCTGATAGACGTCTCACTTGATGTCACTGATGGAAAGATTTGAACAGTATAAATGTAATCACAAAAGTGACCATGAGTTTTGCACGGCACGATTGACCTTTCTCTATCTTGTTATTTCTTTAAATAACACAAATCAATAATCTCACTGAAGTATAGACGTAAAAATGAAACTCCATATAACAGTTTCATAATGACCGCGTTGGCTGAGGAGTTAACTGATAACAAATTATCCGGACAAAATCGTGCCATTAAAAAAAAGGAATACAATGAATTTTATTTTAAAAATAAAAACCCACAAGACATTCATGACTTTTTGACAAACCGAATAACTTAACCTTTTTACATGAATATTAAGGAATTTTTGTTTTATGTATTCATGAATTATCTTTTAATTGTCAGACATGTAAAGGAAAGGTGTAATTTATTGTTGCATGACGTTGACTAAAGCCATTGACTGTTGACCTTTTGATTTTAGCCCTCATTCCACGAGGAGCTAATAAACAAAGTCAGAAGCTTATTCAGTGAGAATAAAACGTGTTGACCATAAAACCTTTTTGAAACATGTTTATGGAAGGGCGTTTAAAATATACCTTATACAGTCCTGACAGTTGTTGATAACTCAGATTAATGACTTCTGGGAAATTGAAGGCTTTACTTTAAGCCTGTAGCTGCATGAAGTGCAGTACCATGTTCACCCTGTTGCTTTTGCTTGCTCTAAACACAAAGGTTAGCTGATGGAAATGTCATCAGTTTTGCAGAAATGTGTTCCTAAACTGTAGTGTCAGACTTCTTAAAAGTACATTTATTCAAAACATAAAACCATTCAGATTCAAGTTTTACTTTTTATACTTTAAGTACATTTTGATGCTGAAATCAGGACTTTTATTATATTATTATTATTATTATTATTATATTAAGACCATAACATATGTACTTTTACTCAAGCAAAGGAGCCGAGTTCTTCTTCCAACACTGACTCTACTGGTACTGACATGTACATTACTTGAGTGAAGACTGAATATGAAGACATTTGCTTCTTTTAAGCTGGAAGTTTTTTCAAAGCAATATTAAATATAAATATAAATAACAAATCTGTACATTTCACATAGATGTACCTGTTAGGGAAATAGATACTTTCTGGTGACCCATGAGAAACTTTCTCGTGCTCACCAGAAACTTTCTCGTGCGCACGAGTTAGTATCTCGTGCGCACGAGATACTAACTCGTTATCCTGACTTTTTTTTTTCTCCCTGTGTTTTTTTCTTCTTTTTTCCTTCATGTCCCTTTAGGGCAGGGGTCTCCAACCTTTCTTCATCTGAGAGCTACTTTGAAAAAATGAAAGTGGCCAAGAGCTATCACATCGCTTACATTTATTCACATAGCACTCATCAGTTGAATTAAGCTATACTTGTGTACACGTGTGAAATTGCAATATACCTAAAGCTTATCAAACATCTTAACTTCACATCAAGGTCCAAGAAAACGAACATTTCTCACATATTATTATGGCCCACATAGTAAGTACTTCACTGAAGATTCACATAAATGTCCTTAATCACCACCTTACAAGCATTGTATGCACTTATGGTCAAATAAGTGCATTCATTCTTTTTTACAGTTATCGAGATGAATGGCGCTGCATGGAGTCCACCATAGAGGTGTATGCTGGAGTGTACCCACTTAGGTTCGCTCTAATAGAGTCATTTACATGTTCATCAGTCGGTCTTGTTCTGTATTTAGATTTCATGACATTCATGCCAGAAAAAGCTGCTTCACAAAGGTCTGCAGAACAGAACCAAATAAAGCAGACATATTCAGTGCTGCTTGGTGAATGTTCTTATAGTTTTCTGGGTCTACAAGGCTCCAGAAATGTTGTGAGTTTTGCTGAGACTTAAGCTGAACATGATTTTGGAGATTTATAACCTCCACCTCCATCTCCACAGGATTGACACTGAACAGTTCAGCCATCTTTTTCTTCTTCTTCTTCCTTGTCTTGACATTAAATTATAAACCATAATAAATCTGTATAGGTCTAGCCTCCCTATATCTGTGTGTGGAATTGTTCCATCCTCAAAAACAAAAAACGAATACTTCTGCAGTCTAGCTGCAGCTTCTAGCAATGGTCTTCTGTTAAAAAAAGGACACTGAATGTCCTGAATGTGGCAACACAAACATGACTTGAGTCTGAACACAGCAGACAACAGAAGTATTTACAACAACGTATCAAAGCAAAAATAGTGCATGTGGGTGCACACGTATTCTATGTCTTACTGTTACATTAATCCCATGAATGTATGAGACTAAGTTAGCTTCATCATCTCAATCAGTGATTAAGTGAATAATAAAGTTTCTATCGGGTCACTATCAGCCTGTCACTCATTATTTTCAGGGAGGGGGCGGGGCTTGGAGGAACGGAGAGGAGACGGTGATCGCGGAAGCTTTCCTCCTGCCTTCACAAACTTTACACAAGTATTTATCAACTGAAAATAGCAAGAGGACATTCATACTCTGCGATCCGAGACTTGATTAAATCCACCAAAAACCTGACATGACGATAACGAGTGTTTTTCAAAAAACACATATCCCTCCCTGTGTATCTCTGAGCCGCAGCGACAGGGCCTGATTCAGAGCGGGGCATTCTGCTGTTGGTTCTGGACTGGTGTTGCTGGAGAAAGCAGACTGCTCCGTGTGTGGTGTCGCTGTGCCGCTGTCACGTCTGTTCCTTGATCACTGCGTCACGGACCAATTTTATATTCGTGTGACAGAAACAATTCTAATATAAAAAAAACGTTATTGTCCAGCCGCGGTCGAAAAATCAAGAAGCAACCTACGCTATAATCGAGTGGCGAGCTACTGCTCGCGATCGACGTGTTGGAGACCCCTGCTTTAGGGGCTCCGTAATTTATTGCTATTTATTACAGTCGAATACTGTTATGAACACTATGCATTTATTGTGGTTGTTACCAGAATACAAGACACAATGAATCTGTTTTCTTATCTTCTAAAAGTGAGAATGTACGTGTTGGATTGTAAACTTGCAGCAGGTCACCCTTGAAAAAGAGATCAATGATCTCAATGGGATTCACCTGCATAAATAAAGGTTTGAAATTAAATTAAATTACATGAAACTTTCCTCCACAGAGACAACATGTCATGTAAAACAAATTCAACTTTTGATATATTTAAAAAGAAACTTTCAGAAAGTGAAGTATGACTAAACCCTTTCTGGCAATAATGCAAAGCAATGATTTTAATGTATTGAATGTGTTTTTTTAATGAATATTTCTTCATAATAATCTTTATAATGTTAGAAATATGGAAAAGTGTAATTTTCGGAGTGTATTTTGGACATTTTAAGGCTCCTTACTTTAAAAAGCGCCTGCTTATCTGATTAATTTTACATTTGGTCAGTACCTTCTTAAGACCCTGAGGATCAATAGTGTTCTGACTGCCCTCCGGTGTTCACACCTGTGGAGCACATTTAGATAACATAAGATGTACTTTATTGATCCCAAATATCATACTTTTTCCTAACTTTTAGTACATACAGAAGCTGCACTTACAAAGTACGTACTGTTGCATGCAATATGCATAACATTTTCAATATGGCCCCTTATTTTTACCCATTTTTATTATATATGTGCTGCGTAAAGAATTGTGAGTTAGAATAGAGGGGAAAGCATTATGGGCTAGAATACTGCAACATTCGACTGGATGCATCCTGATAGTTTTGGTTCACTCATTCGAAAAACTTAATCTTTATTCTGGCATAATAAATGCAAGTATGGGTGTTGGGATTTAGGGTAAGGATAAGGCTAATAACTTTGTGGATGGAACACGACACCAAACAGCACAACCACAGTGACACACACAACCAGAGGCAGGACGTAACCTGGGCCAGAGAGACGGGTTATTTCAGATTAAATAAGAAGTTTACATTTTATTATACTGCGGTTAACTTAAAAAATAATGCCAATTAGTATAGTGTTTTTTTCCCCACAACATCTCAGCAATCTTGGCATCGCAGCAATTGAGGCATTCATTGAAATGTTTTATATATTCATGTTTCCAAAAGGATGAATCCTCACTGACTTTCCTCTAGTGCCACCATGAGGTTCACATTTATGTTTTTTTTAAATCATGTTATGGATTAAATGAACCCAATAGCACCATCACCAGGTCCAACGATGGGATAACAAATTAAAAAAGGGGAAACTATGGATATGTTTCTTAAAGTTTTGATCAAGGAGGAGCTGGATATTTGCTCACCAGAAACTGATGGTTTGAACTGCGGTAAGACTACGCACTCTGTTACTCAGTGTGTAAGGCTGGTTTGATGAAAATGTTTTTTACACCGTTTTATTATCAATATGTGTTAGTTTCTTTTTTAAGTCAGTTTGAAAGATTTCCTGTAAATCAACTTTTAATATAGGTCGAAATCGATGGAGGAAAGTAACTTAGAACATTTACTTAAGTAGCCTATTTTACATTTCCACAGCACACATTTCCTCATATAATCTAAAATAGATTTAAGGGAAGAATGGAAACCCAGGCCGTTACAATACATGTGAACTGTTTACGGACATTTTGAATCCAGACTTTTCATTTAAATACTTTTCTGCTGTGTTTCTTTACGTTTCAGGTGAATGTTATCACTTAATTCGCAACAATAAAGAACAGCGTTTTCTTGTTGTCATTAGTATTATTACTTCATTGTTTTTTTTCTTGTTTACATCTTTGACATCCAACTTGAATCCAGAAAGGAGCCAACAGGTACAGTTCACGGTCTTTGTCTTATTTTAATTTAGCTACAACAGAATTAATGTTGGACCTTTTATTTATAATGTGGACTAGACAAGACTTACTGTGACCCTGTCAGGGCTGGATGTGTAATATAGCAGCTGTTTGCTACCAACTTCTCCTTCAAGGTGATGTAATGTCAGTGTTGTTTACAAGCTGTTTCTGCTGCCACCAAGCGGCCGAAAGAAGGTATTGCCACAGAAATAGCCTGTTTGTTTTTACAGTATAGCGTCATGTTGTTTGCATTGTATTTGTTGTTGTTGTTGTTGTTGTTGTTGTTGTTCCCATCTCCGACCACTCTACTGGAAATAAACAATATGCCTACAGGTACAGTTTATAAAAAATGCAAGTTATACAATGAAAACATATCAGTTTCAGCGCTAGACACAAGAAGAAGCTACATCTTCATGATGCATTTCGTGACAGGAGGGTTTTACGTTTGCATGAAGCAAGATGTTTTGCATTTTCACACTTGTCTTTGTTTTACAAGAATGTGTTAATCAGATCATATTAAATTATATTGATTTTCATCCAGTCTCTTTTCTGTCCCTCTCCCTAAGGTTTTTTTTGGTTGTGTGTGGACCTGTGGTGGTTTTGCTATAGGCTGCTGTATTGCCACTCCACAAAAAGAGGACTAATCATCCTGATAGTGAGTAATCTATAACACTTTTAATAGTAACTCATTCAAGACAGAGAGAAATACTTGAGGCGTTACACTGAGAGCACCAAGACTGAGGGGATTTCTACTTTCACTTCCTCTCTGTTTGAGGTCACTGTTTGCTTTTAATAGGCTGCTTTAAAACTGTGAACAATAAAGGAAACAAAAGAGATAAAGTGTGACCTCCAAATCATGTTCATTCTCTTCAGATTCGTCACTACCAGAAACTCCTTTTACAATTACATAGTGTTTTTGATATGTTTATTAAAAAACGTGGATTATAGCATGTACTGGACAAAAAAAAAAAGCTGCACTGATCAATATTCCTACATCATTAATGGCTCTCTTTTAAAGTGAAAAATATCACTCAGACGGACTAACACATAGAGATCTATTGTAGGAGCCAAAACATTGATTTATTATTTTGATTATTTAATCATTTAATGTATGTAATGGAGTATAATTGATTGGTGTCATTTGATCGGGATCCGTAGCCACGGTTGCGCGGAGCGGCTGATTGGTGCTGCGATTGCCTCAGCTGGTTAAAAGAGTCCTGCTGATTATACTCTCTGGGTTCTATTTTGGTTGTTAAGCCACACGGTTTTTTGACCACTGCACTGCCGAGAAGATACGATTTGTTTATTTAAGTGACGAGTAACTGTTTCAACATCATCTGGTAAGATACCTTCATTTGTGGTTAAAGAAGAGAACGAACAGTGAATAAATGGAAACGATAACATGGAAATAAATGTACCAAAAACAAACAGTATGTATCTGAGTGATGCGAGCGCGTCGGCCAGGCGCTAAAACCAAAGAACAGAAAAGAGCTTAAGAAAGGTGGAAAGATGGTTCTTTTATTTATAGCTCTATTGTTTTGACAACTTTCAGGTCATTTCATTTTTCCACAGTACTGGTTTGATCACAGTTAGATCCTAACTGGTGGACTTAGTGGAGCATTCACCGCCAATAAACCACTTTTTCTGAGTTGTTTGAGATCAACAAGGAGCTTAAAGGACATTAAATCTACCCCTTGGTCTCTTCCCAGCTGGACATGCATGGAACATCTCCCTCACTCAGATAAAACAAAAATATTATTATGTCTACAATCAGTTAGAGGTTACCAGTGAATGCACACAAAAGCACGTCTGTTGATTATATCTGTGCATGATATCATTACCGACTTCTTACCACATTACACCAGTGATGAAAACTAACCGATACATTTAGCAAAGTTTTGTACTTAGAATATAAATTCATGTACCATTTCTCACTGAATGGATTCTCTCTAGACTGAAAAACATTTGAATAATTCACGCTATATGCTGTGATGCTTAATGTTACATTGATTATTTGTTTTTATTGAGGGCAAACATACTTTATACGTATTATTTTTTATTCAAAGATACTGCAGCAATGGACAATACTCTGTTCTTAAAAAACACATAATTACAAAAGTATAGAAAAATACAAAATTACTAAAATTAGTTAAAAATAAAATCTTCTGTAAATGTTCTAGTAAATGACTTGCAGTTAAAAAACTAAAATAAGAAGGGAGGAGAGTTCAGGGTGTGTCGTGTGTTGGGAGGACGGACTCCATCATTTAGAGAAGTGAACAGTTCCTGCTTTGGCAGCGAAGGCGGAAGAAAGCAGCTTTAAATCATCAGCGCTTCAAACATGAACGCCCGTCACTGTCTGATCTGCTTCTTCTTTATGGGCCCAGAACAGTCTCATAATACACACATGCACACAGAAGGATTCAAACTTGTATTTCCGGATCCATACTTGTGTTTTTCAATACACACACAAATGTATTCCGTTTCATATACATGTAAATAAAATCCAAATACAGAAAAAAGTTTTACATATGTATTTTTGATCCTCACTTATTAGTTTCCCGTTTAAATCCCCTGAACCTGCAAACACAAACAGCGTTCTGTGCACGGATCGCTTTGCATTCGTGTGTGGGTTTTTTGAGACTCCCCTGACGGTCAGCCGATTCGTACTTGTAATTTTTTCTATCTATAGCCAATCAGATGTCTCCTTCATTCTAAACCAATCACACGAGCGCGCCCCCACGAGGGTAAGATTACTTCATGTACGCATTTTGCGCAGTCCGGTCAGCTCGCTAAACAGAGGGCGGGGCTTCAGGTGATCATGCAGAGCTGCGTGTCTCGGTCAGACTCAGCAGCTGATCTGATCTCTCTCTCGCGTCCGGTTACACTTCACTCGCGTTTATGTCCATATCGATCAGATCCAGCTCTCCTGATCGGCCTTTATAGAGAGCACCGATCAAACTATTAAGAGTGAATATCGACCGATAATGACTGGCGGGGCTCCCCCCGTTAACAGGTCACTGTCTAGCACTGGCTTCGTAGTGCACTGGTCGATTAGGCTAAGCTAACCTGTAGCTGCTCCCTTCACACTCACAACAACTTCATACAGACATAAATAAAGCAGCTGTATTCGCCATACAGGAAACACACATTTAAAACGGTTTTGCCTGCCGTTTTTGTGTACACAAGCATTCATCAATGGTTTGGAAAGTGGCGCTGTACCTTAATAATATAAAGGCTTGTATTTTCGTGCATTTCCTGTTCGGAAAGTGGCGCTGTACTGAGAGTGAAGGGTTTCCTGAGATTAGCGCCTGCAGGCAGGCTCCATGGACCTGTCGGCTCCGGACTGCGCAAAATGCGTACATGAAGCACTACGTCATGAACGCAATAACTCTACCCTCGTGGGGGCGCGCTCATGTGATTGGCTTAGAATTGAGGAGACATCTGATTGGCTATAGATAGAAATAATTACAAGTACGAATCGGCTGACCGTCAGGGGAGTCTCAAAAAACCCACACACGAATGCACAACGATCCGTGCACAGAAAGCTGTTTGTGTTGCAGGTTCAGGGGATTTAAACGGAAAACAAATATGTGAGGATCAAAAATACACATGTAAAACTTTTTTCTGTATTTGGATTTTATTTACATGTATATGAAACGGAATACATTTGTGTGTGCATTGAAAAACACAAGTGTGGATCCGGAAATACAAGTTTGAATCCTTTTGCGGATCATGAAATACAAGTGTGAATCCTTCTGTGCGCATGTGTGTATTATGAGACTGTTCTGAGCCCATACTTCTTCCTCAGTGAGTACGATCACTCACTGTTCCTGTAAATGTCTCTCTTTTTACCAAGTTGTTTTTCTTTCTTATATTTTTTTTAATTAACAGTCCGTTAAACTTTATAGTGGACGGTAAACGGCTTCTCTGTTTCCTCACATCTCGTATCAGTTCAACATGTCGTTGGTTTCTGTGGTTACAACAGGACGAAAGGGGTTTGAGTCACTCTGTGGTGAAAGAAGTACTTCTACTATAAGTAAAAGAAGAAATACTTGGTAACATTCATACATTAAAACCCCAAATCAGAGTGTACTGTATAGCTTTTTTTTGTACTAATCTACTGCGTATTCTCTACATTTTAATGCTGTTTTAATTATTTTTAGATGTTTAAATTCTAGAATTGTTTATTTCTACTCTCTAATTTCTACTTATGCGCAATGCCTTGTTTTGTTTTTTTATGCTGCTGCAACGCAACAATTTCCCCATTTGGGATCAATAAAGTACCTCTTATCTTATCTTATTCACATTTTTACAAAGTACAAAAGTATTATGATTCAAATGTACCTGATTTAAAAGTTGGCTTCTTGTTATGCCGAATGTTACATTTCAGAATAATGTGGTTTCATCACTTTAATGTTTTATCTGGTAAAAGTGAAGCTCATTTAAAATCTCACCAAGGGATCAATAAAGTTGTATCCGTATTTATTAAACTAAAAATAATGTATTTTTTTTTATCATATTTTGTATTTCTAATTTGAGTCTGCAAAGTAACTTAAGTTATCAAATATAATATAATTAAAGTAAAAGTGGCAGAAAATGAAAATACTCAAGTAATGTACCAATAGCTCAATATTGCACTTACGTACACAACTTGAGTAAACTTATTTAGTAACGTTCCACTGCTGGAATTACTTAAATATGTTGTTTATTGACATTACTATTGACCTTCCTCAATCAGAAATGACCCTATTATCTGAGAGTAACAATTGTTTCTGTTTCATTTATTTTTTCCATAAATATCAGTTTAATATATTTCTGCTGCATTGTTTTCCAAATAAAAATGCGTTCCAGTGGTTTTTGTTGTATTTTGGAAGAAACAACTCAGTAATAAATTCACCAGTTGATTCAAGACCCAGGTCCTGTTTACCCTGTTGTCGTTTATTAATATTGACCCTGAACATTATCCCTGACATATTGTTTATGTTTTGGGTTTGCACCTAATAATAATTTCAGATTGTTGTATTGTATCTCTTTGTATTTGCACTCTTTACACTATGGATTGAAACTGCTGCAGAGCAATTTCCCTCGGGATAATAAAGTGTACTTATATATTCATATTTCTGTTAATATTACAGACTGGTTGAGCTGGGCAGCTCCCAGTGAGACTCTGTGGCTCTGTGAATGATTTATGTAACTCAAATCAAACTACAGTGTATTACAGGAATCAGTCAATCAAAGTTGATTAGCCAAATATCACACATTTGTCTCGGGGGACTATACCGTTTGTACAGAAATATAGAAACTATGGATTGCTCTTCTTTTCAACAGCACTGCTGTGTGTCAAGGTAAGACATAAAAACATAAGTCTTCACACTGCAGCAATGACATTATTTACTCTGTGAGAATTTGATCTTTATCTATGTTATTGCTCTTGTGGTGCATTATGTTTTTATGTCTTACCTTGACACACAGCAGTGCTGTTGAAAAGAAGAGCAATCCATAGTTTCTATATTTCTGTACATGATGATTTATTTTTTAATAGTCACACTCGATTTCGCCGATTTTCTTGTTGCCCCAGCTGGTCGACACCTCTTTTACCATTGCCACGGCAATCTCTCATTCCCCTGATAGGTGGAGAGTTGGCCATATAGGCAGAGCTCCTCGTTCCTGACGTCAGAGAAATTTCAAATCTGGATCAGTCTGTATCAGATCCGTTGCAGCCCCGTTTCTAGAGATTTTGGGTCTGGAGGAAAAGAGAGAGGGTTGTGTTTTCTGACACATATTCATGTATAAAAGACGTACAAATGTGCATTTTGCATGATAGGTCCCCATTACATTTTTAATTATATTAAAGTATTTTGTGAGGCCTTCTAACATGTTTTTAAATATAAATACAGTTCTAGTTGAAGAGTTTGTAAATTAACATGAACCGAAGCTGTTGCCTGGCAACGCAATCGCACAACGTCACCTCCGTTAATTCCACATCCACACACATGGATTAACATCGATTTAATACATTGATGTAGCCTTTGTTTCTGCTAAAAGAGGTGCCGACCAGCTGGGGCAACAAGAAAATCGGCGAAATCGAGTGTGACTATTAAAAAATAAATCATTATTATATTAATATTGACAATAACAACCGACCGTCGGGGTAGCATTTGCTTGGCATTTCCGGGTATTTCTCCACTGGTTAACATGGGTTAATAATACCGTGTAACTGTCACGTTTAAAGGGACGAAATCGTGAAATCGTCACATGTTCACGTCTTGCCGTGATACCGGGTTGGTTTTATCGTATGTTTTATCCTATGTATTACCTGCTGTTGTTTTATGCCTTTTATTCTAAATGATATAGTTGTACTGTGAATTGTGTACTGTACTGTAAAGCACTTTGTACATCCGTGTTGAGAAGGGTGCTATATAACTAAAGTTTTACTTACTTACTTACTATATTTTGTTTTTGCCTATAATACAATGTGTGAATTATCTCCTCCCTGTGCAACAGAAAGCAAAAGAGGAAAAAAACAGCTTTAGAGAACATTTTCCAGTTACAGTAAACTAAAAGTGAAAGCAACAACTTCTGGGAAAGTGAAGAAGACCACAATAACTCTCACACACACACACACACACACACACACACACACACACACACACACACACACACACACACACACACACACACACACACACACACACACACACACACACACACACACACACACACACACACACACACACACACACACACACACACACACACACACATCACACACACACACACACACACACACACACACACACACACACACACACACACACACACACACACACACACACACACACACACACACACACACACACACACACACACACACCACACACACACACATTTTAATACTTTATTTGGTTCCACAAATTATATTACATAAGACAGGTAATCAAATATATCATGTGCTAAGCAGCACAGAACACTTAGGGGAACACATAGCACCTCCTTCTCCACACGGCTAAGCTGCCAATAATAGCTGAAAACAGAGCAATATTTGGCCATTTGTTTGGCTTTTCTCTTTGACATTCCAGCAATTCTCAGACCAATCATGGTGCATTTATATACATGGCCAAGACTTCCGAATATAAGTATGCTGTATCTACACTTGTACCCAAAGCTGGTTATCACATCGAGCAGTGGTTGGTATTTGATATACTTGTCCTGGAAAGCCTGGTCCATGTACAGGTCAAAGGCACAGCCGACTTCTAATATTAGCACCTCCCTGTGGTTGGTGTCAACAAAAACAACATCAGGTGTATTTGGGATGTTAGCAAATACATCATTGGTAAAACCAAACCATTCTGGTAGCACTCTAGCGTGCTTGTACATTTCTGCGCTAGATGATAAGATGTTTCGTACCGCATCAGACACAATGTCCACAATACGGTCATGACGGGCTATGGACAGGCGTTTGTATGCATTACATCCATTTGTTATGTGTGCAATGGATTCTAGGTGTTGTTGTGAATCCTGATGGTTTAAACAGAATGGAGTGTGAATGTGAGGGTACCAGGTGGACAGATTGTACTTAGTGGGTAATACCTGCAGTCTTGCTTTGATGGTAAATGTCAGAACATCCTCACCAACAGCGGCGTTCTTAAACACTGAGTGTGAGACTGAGTGGTCAGCAAACCCCAAACAGGCTAGCTTTCCCTGTAGTCTGAGTCCACACCAGTGCTGCCTGATCTCAGACTGCTTCATGCTGAGCAGGACTCTCCTTGCAGAGTCTCTGTGCAGTTCCACAGTCTCTTCCTGAGGTGTTGTGATGTCGGCCTTCACAACCACACTGGGGTCAGTGATCAGTTCATCAGAGACGGGGACTTCAGTCTGTGTGTTGAGTCTTGTCCATTTCAGCTGGACTCCAGTCCGATTGCAGAGGTCATTGAGATCTGGCCAGTCAGACCAGACCCCGAAGCCCTTGGCCTGAGAGTCCAGTTTCCCAGAGTCTTTCCTCCTGAAGCCAAGGAAGTTGTTCTGGTCTGCACTGGCCAGGGGGATCTTCCTTCTTTGTAGATCCAGCAGGAGAGAGGCCCTGGCCATTTCTCTTACGGTGACATCATCATTGTTAAGCATGTGGATCAGGTGGGCTAGCCTGGTGGCTATATAGGTCCACTCGACATTGGGGACTCCCAGCCCCCCCTCTCCACATGGGAGAAAGATGATGCCCCGTGTGGAGTGTGTGTTGAGGCCCACCCACTTTCTGACCAGCAGGACAGTTTTGTTTGTCATTTCTCTCAGTGCCTTGAGAGGGATGTGTACATTGGCAAAGAGATGTTGAATTTTAGCCAAAGCCACCTCTCTCACAGCCTGGAACTTCATGAGGACGGGGAGGGGGGACAAGTCAATCAGGTGGAGACAATGGAGAAACTCTGTAGTGAGCTCCTCGACCTGCTCCCCCCACTCGCCAGCGATGTTAAACCTGTGGCCAAGGTATGGGTAGGTCTCATTACGGGAATACACCTTAATGGGTTGGCCCATTACAAGAAAGGAGGGGGGCTTGTCGTTCTTGGCCTTATACCAGCGGTTGCCTCCACTGCGGCGCTCTTGGAGTACGGCACACTTAGCTTGCTTCACCTCCAGCCCTGACCATTGGAGGAACTCATCAGTGCGCGCCAGCATGTTAATGAGGACATCCTCCTGTCGTGATGACACCTGCACGTCGTCAGCGTATCCCTGAACAGGATTTGGGGATTTGACATGCAGCGGAGCGCACTGGTAAATCCACTTCATCCATTGGTTGAGTGCTAGGATGAAGTTCACGGCACTCCAGGGACAGCCAGTTTTTATCTGGGACATTTTCCTTTTTTGGTATCCTGTGAATCAGGGCCCCTTTCCATGAAACAGGCACCTTCTCATTGATCAGGCAGGCATTGAAGATGTGTGTGAGTGTCTGTGTTGACGTAGGCCTGGTAGCTCTCAGCGTCTCATAGATGACCCCATCAGATCCACTAGCCTTGTTATTAGGAAGAGAAGCCAGAACTGCATCCACCTCCTCTGTTGTAAAATCCTGGGTATCTGGGAAATAGCCTGGCTCTATTCTGTCAATGAAATTGTACCAAGGGGGCGTGGCCAGGGGAGTAGCCCTCGGCACAGTTTGACATTTGGCTTTATAGTAGTCATACACATTGGCTGTATCATTAACAGTGGGCGGGGTTTCCGGAAGACAGCTGTTATTTAAAATGATATCGATTGCTTTTGATTTGCGGTGTTGCCAGAGATATGCCAGCTTGTTCCTGGAAACTTTCCTTTGCTGCCGTTGTGTCTCTGTCCCGGCGGCCCGCAGCGCTGGTTGTATTCTCTCACGGATGAAGCGAAGCTGCATTTCTACCTAAGGTGTCAGCGAGTCAGCTGTAAGGTCCACTGGGAAGTTGGCAGAAAGAGGGAATTTCTTCAGGATTCTGGCGACATATCTCAGAAGCTGGAATCCGTAGGGACGCGAGTTTCGTTGCGTCGCGGAGAATATTCCATTAATGAAAAAAACGCTGGTCAGGCTTGTCACCAGCCTGCCCCAATTCTCTGCGCCTCCGATGTGAGGGAATAATTTTAGCTTTACTAAGATATTTGACCTTTCGGCCTGTTGACGTTTTACGACCAAGCCGAAGTCTGTTATCTGTCTTAAGGAATGGGAAGTGTCAGCTTTTGCTGCCATTATCAGTTTTATGACCGGTCAACTCTCGGTCACAAGAGCCGTAGAGTCAGATAAGGTGATTCAGTGCTTCCTGGTGATCACAGATGCCTTCCCCAATGTGTGGGTTGATTCTCTGTAAACTGTTTAAAAGGTCTACTAGGATGATAGGCTGATTCAGAATTGACATGGCAACCCACCTGAGCAGTCAGAACTTTCTGCTGCTGTGACTTGTGATATGAATTCTCCGGCCGATGCTTATAATAAACTGCCAGTGTTTGACATCAGAACTCCTGCTTGTCCCGTGTCTCTCTGAGTCCTGACTCTCCATTGCTACAGAAGTTTCCCTTACAAATTGGCGTTGTCGGCAGGATACCAATACATCTTCAGAACTGGTAAGTGTAATTTCAAATCCACATTTGGACATTGCCTTGCCAGAATCTGTGATTGACGGTATCCTAAAATTACCTGTGAAACTGAGCGGTTGTGTTTCATTTTGGTTAATGAACATTTGGCTGATTGTCTCTGTGCATGCTGCTTGGGACGAAATTACCATACAAGCATGCACAGCTTATGTTCAGAGTAACCTTAAAGAAATACATCAGTAAAGTGGAACTTCTGTTTAAAAGCAATGTAAAGATTTATATTGAACAAATCGCCGAATTTCAGCGGCCAAACACAGCAGTTAAAAATAAGCAGCCAGAGATATTTCCCTCCATTGCCTCTGTGAGCACGGCTCCAGCAGCAGTCGGGGGTGTGTGTGTAAATATCCCCCCGTGTCTGGGTGGCTGCAGCTGTGCAGCTGAGAGGAAGAAAGTCACAGCCTTTTTGTCTATAGCTTTAACTCACACCACCGCCATCTCTATTAAAAATGAGATGGTCTAAAAGCACCCGTTGTTTGCGACCGTCTTCTGCATTGCTGGTAAGGCTGGGGCAGCACGAGGTGCGTGCATCACCTGATGCGCCACAGCTCTCTACTCTGCTGGAGGAACATTTCCTACGTTGCTTGGAAGCGTTCCCTACGTTGCTGGAGAAACTGGTGGCGGTCCGGGGTGCATACATAAAATGATAGGCTAATTGATCACAGGTGGGCAGTGGCAAGCAAGCGTAGAATCAAAACTGTGTTTCACCGTTGGGGTGAACTCAATGGCGGGGGTATAGGCTGGTCGTGTAGGACTACAGTTAACTGTGCTGTTTTTGGAGAGAAAGGCTAGCTGAAAAAAGTCTATGTTCTCCTGGTCGGGGGATCATAGAGCCACTAACTAGTGGTGTCGCAAGAGGATAAGCTAGTTATCATTCATAACACTCCGTTCGATGTCTCACTATGGGATGCGCCTTATTTCGGAGCAAACAGAAGCATCAATCTCATTATGCCAATCCTGATTGGCTGGTGATCTTGACGTCAGCGTCAGGGAATTCACCCCCTATAAGTAGCTTGCACCACAACGCATGCGTCATTCAAACACCTCTTCTCGCTTCAGAGCACATCTCTACAGTAGCCGGACAAGCTTAACGGTCCACAGACTGAACCCAAATACCCATTTCGGTCGACGGGCCCTCGCTGGCTACTCCTTCTGCTTCGCAGGAAGATGGTAGTACTAACGCAGTTAGTATTAAAATCGACCTCGCCCTTCTCTCCCCGGGAAAGTAAGGTAGGTCTGATTTTTTAAGCTAGCAGCACACCTGTCGCTCCCTCTCTATCGACACCACGGTAGCGAGGAAGTTTTTTCTTTTCTCTTCTCCACGGAGGAAGAAAGGATTAAAGGAGCATACTGTCACACCAGTCAGTATTCTCCGGGAATAAAAGACCCACACCGTCCTTTTCTCCGGATTAAGGACAGGGTGGTAACATCTTTTTCTCCCATCCTACCTGTCGAGAGCGGGCCCTCTCCACGCCACGAGGCGAACAAGATGGACGCCCCTCTCCCTCACACCAGAGGAGTCAGGGACTCGGTGGCTCGACTCTGCGGCTGCGGGTTGAAGATCTCGGGCGCAGACACACACCAGGTCTGCTCGTCCTGCCTCGGGCTGGAACACGCCCGAGGCGCTATCGACAACCCCGGCTCGTGCGGACATTGTGTCCGCTTCACCGTAAAGAGCCTCTGCCGACGGTTAGCACGACAAGCTAGCCTGTCGGAACAGGACCCCCCCATGTCCACTGACCCGCTGGCCGGCAGTCAAGAACCCCTCTCCGTGTCGGTCTGGGGCTCATTATGTGCGATGGCCACAGAACCGGAATCCCGCGCCCTGGCCGGCCGGGACCCGGTGACGGCAAGACACACGGGAACGGGTCCCCATGCTTTACCAAGCTGGGGCTCCCGGTTAGACCTCACCATGGTCTCACCCGCGGAGGATGTCCTCGAGCTGGACTACGAGGAGGACGAAGAAGAGGACGCCTTGGCGTTCCTCCTGTCCGAGTCGGATGAACAGGAAGAGGACACCTTCATGTCATCGGCGAGGGCTGCAAAGCCTGGAGCGAGGGCTGCTCTCCCAGGCGATAGCACACCAGCTTCGCCCGGTCTGAGCATGGACCTGCAGGCCGTGTGTAAACGCGCTGCGGCCAGACCCGACGTCCCGTGGCCTGAAATGGCCAAGGAGACCTCCAGGTCCCGCTACGAGGGGAAACATTTTCCCCAAGCAGCGCGGACAAAGAGGCAACTCCTTCCGGTCTTCCCGGAGATGTTGGATGAGGTGTCGGTCTCGTGGAGAGACCGGCCCTTCAGCAACAAGGTCCCAATCCAGGGTGCCTCCTCCCTAGACTGTGACGGAATGGAGAAGCTCCGCCAGCTCCGCATACCGCTCATGGAACCGCTGGTAGCGGCCCACCTCCTACCGAAGGTGGGCCCGTCACCAAGCAGGAACCCCACGCTGCCAGCAAAGTCGGACCGATTTCAGTCGACAATGACTGAAAGGTCCTACAAAGCTGCAGCGTTGTCCGCCAGGGCCCTGAACGTGTCCTCGCTGCTAACCGCTTACCAAGCGGAGCTCTGCGAGGACCTGTCGGGTAACCCGGGGGCAGCCACTCTGGACGAGATGGCAGCGGTCACGGACATTTGTCTCCGTGTCCAACGCTGCGCCGTCCAGGCCACGGGCAAGCATAGCCGCGGGAAGTAGGGGTGCTGGGGGTGCTGCAGCACCCCCTGTTGGCGAGTGGTGTACATTTGAAAAACTGAGTGACCACCTAAATAAAAATGATTAAACTACATAAAATAGTTATGATTTTACTTAAAATAAAATTAGCTGTATACAGTAATAGTCATATATCATATATATATATATGTCATATATATTTGTATCAGTCAGGTGGCTTGAATTTATTTTCCAAATAAATAAAATCCGAGTCATATAGGTCGTAGGTCGTGGGAGTGACGTAATTGACAGGACACACACACTGCAGAGTGACAACTTTCTAGAATGGCGCAAAAAACAACAAACAACCCAATAAAAAGAGTGGACCACCAGCTACTCCTCAGCCCACCACCTCTACAACTAGAGTAATATGACACAGAAGAGACTGACACATCTGACTTTGATGCATGTCCACAGTAACATGTTGGACAATGTGGATGTATCTGCTCTAATGAGGGTCTTCAGTGCCACCCCAGGCTAAATTTGGAGTTTTGTGAAGCCCCAACACAAGGTAAAACGATATTTTTCCTTTAAAGCTGCTGCCGCTGTGCAGTGTTTGCCTTGTCAATAAGTTAAAATTGAATTCATAGTTTTATTAATATTGTAAATAATATGTTCTGACTATTTGTAATGTTATGTAGGTTTGTAAGACCCATAGTTAGCAAGTGGGCATGTGCAGCTGTTGCTAAGTGATGTAGGTCTATAATGGTTTATTAAGCCTAACAGTTAAGGCGAGACACCTCAGGTGAATAGGGTAATTTTTTTTAACTTAAAAATATCAGCTAGAAATGTCTCCAGTTAATTACCTACAATAAGGCAATTGTTTCTTGTTTTACAGTTTTCAGAATATGCAAATGAGCCATTATCTCATCACATTTGCGCATATTTTAACACATTTCAGGAACCGAAATCTGAACTTTGGATAAAGCCAGGTTCAAAATTCTCATTTCATTTTGTAGTCATATTAGTATCTAAGGCTTTTACAGAAGGGATTTTGGATATCTCTCTTAATCACTCCATAAATCAGAAAATACTGTCAACAGCCCTAAAATATCCATTTTCGCCATGTTTCTAGGTATAACATCTTATGTAATTCAGGCTATGAATGATATATGAACAAACCCTTCTGTAAAAGCCTTCATAATATTGATAGGAATTAGGGCTGTCAAGTTAATAACGCGTTAACGCAAAAAAAAATTAACGCCACAAATTATTTTAACGCGATTAACGCATGTGTATTTTTTGTCCTCGGCCGCCCCGTAGTTTCAGAGCGCATCGAGTTTAAAATACCATCTACAAGCTGATGCTGACAGCCCCGCTCCTGCTGCCCGCTTGTGGCAGACCACACTTCCACGCTCACCGGCAGGCACCGACTGGCCATCGGGAGGACCGGGAGGGTGTGTGTATGTGTGGCGCGAGCGAGTGAGAGAGAGACCTTACGTGCATTGTTGTTGTTGTTAGCATCTGGTGCTAGCTAGCTGCGCTAACGGATATAAGGAGCTGTTTAAATAAAAACAGAGGAGCGACATTTCGCCGAGCACTTGACTTTATGCAGGTGCCAGACAGTGGGACATTGTACGAAAAGTCAGCACACTCAGCAAGGATAGTGCGCCCCACCTAGTGTCAGCAGAAAGTATTAAAATAATGATTACAACAAAATGCAAAAAATAAATAAAAAAATATATAAAATATATTTTAAGATCATGTTTAATCATCTGATTCGTCTGTACATTGCTGTTTTAGTATGTGTTCTTCTAATTAGTGTCTACAGTGTGTGCCTATTGAGCTGTTTAGAGCCATGTGGGACAAAACCTGATCCTGCCCCTCCCTCTCCCTGTTTAAGTCAATGGTGACTGTAAACACTACACTCCGCATGCTCAGAGTATTTTCCTATTTAATGTGTGTGGCAAAAAATAATGACCATAGGGGCAAAGTGCTGCCATCCCCACCATACGTCATCTCACATAATTCAGAGCTGATTGGCTGTAAGTACGTGTGCCGCGAAAAGTGTGGTGTGTGAAGAGGAGGAGAGAGAGCTGCAGTGAGGCGTCCTAAAACCAGGAAGTAAGCTGCGCATGGCTTTTTAGAAAATAGCTCAAAATAAGATCTGTGGGAAACGTAGCTGTTAGATAAATGTACGTTTTGTTCAGCCGGATAATATCCACATGTCTACCCTACTTTTATCATTTTCGAATCAAAAATCTATTGATTAGATTAGATTTATGATACACTTTTGAAACTACAAGAAGATAAGGAGGACTTTTACAAAAAAGTAATAGAGATTTTTGTCCAGAAGGATAGGCAAATGGACTTCATCTTCATGTCAAGGTAAGACTGCAATTTTATTGAAAATGGGATCTTACTAAGAGAGAACAATTCAATATTTAAATGATAAAATTACCTCGGGGCAGATCTACTGTCCAGAGGTTCACCACTTTATGCAGACTGGACTCTACATCCAAGGATTGTGAGCCAGCTGTGGGTGCGTTACGGCAGAGCCACGGTGGATCTGTTCGCATCGAAAGACAACGCTCAGTGTCAGCTGTTCTTTTCGATGCGTGATCTAAATGCACCGTTAGGCGTGGATGCACTCGCGCACGATTGGCCCCCGGGCCTTCTGTACGCGTTCCCACCCCTGGCTCTGATACCTCCAACTCTGGCCAGAGTGAGAGAGCAACACCACACACTTATTCTGATAGCTCCTCACTGGCCAGCTATGTACTGGCTAGCGGAGATATATCAGCTACTCTGCGGGCAGCCATGGCAGCTCCCACTACGCAGGGACATACTGTCCCAAGCGGGGGGGGGCGATCTTTCACCCACACCCAGAGCGCTTGGCTCTATGGGCCTGGCCCGTGAGTGGTACAATCTGAATACAGTATGACATGAAGCTGACCCTGGCAGCTACCAAGCGAGCCAGTGGCACTCATGCGCTATCTGTACAGTCTTCAGGCACTCGGTTCGCCACCAGGGAAAACAGAGTGTGGTTGAAGCCCAACCCGGCCTTTATTTTAAGGCGGTTGGTTCAGGTACCACATTTGACATTGAGGCATCCTCCCCGCCACTGTATTCCTCCGGGGAACAGCGGCCGGATTTGCCGTGTCCAGCCCGTGCTTTACGCACGTACAGGGACAGATCAAGGGTGCTTCGTCATAATGACCAAACCCCTTGTGTCCTGGGCTAACCATTATAAGGGCCAGCCTGTTACTACGGCTCTCTCACTGGTTTCTGGAAGCAATTGCTGTGGGGCCCATACGAGTCAGAGTTCGCAGGCACCCTCGGGTCCGCGAGCTCTTTCGACTCACGGCCCGTACACACTACAGGCGTCAGAAAAGCTTGAAGCTGGGCGTGTCCGAGGCTTGACGCTTTCTCGCGCCCAAGGCGACCAACAACCAATCAGGAATCTCCCGCCCGCCCCCGGCATACAAAGCAAAAAAAAGCCCGGCTCTTCTTCACTATTGCCAAAATGGATGCCGGTTTTGTAGCAACGGTAGCGTTGGTTTATTCAATGTATCGCAGTAGGCCACGTAAAGTGCGTCGCTGTTGGGTACATCCGATACTCAAAAAACGTCTGCAACGGGGGGAATACCACGTTCTTGTCCAAGAGCTCCGCCTGGATGGTGAACTGTTTCAGCAGTACTTCAGGATGAGCAAAGACTCGCCACTGCCTACGGTACGTTTTGTGTATTTCTACTTATTTAATATGACTCTGTATATAAAGAAAGAGAATGCATGCAATGGATGGATGAATGAAGTCTGTGATTTAGTTCAGATGAATGACATTAATTAAGATAGCTAGGTAAACGCAGTATTGCTCCCCTGTGTGTGTGTGTGTGTGTGTGTGTGTGTGTGTGTGTGTGTGTGTGTGTGTGTTGTGTCTGTCATTGTATGTGTGTGTCTGTGTCTGCCTGTGGTGTAATTGTGTGTCTGCCTGTGGTGTAATTGTATGTGTGTGTGTCTGTGTCTGCCTGTGGTGTAATTGTGTGTGTGTGTCTGCGTGGCGTATAACCTTCTTTTTTTTTTAAATCTTGTATATTACTTTTTTCTCAGGTACCTGGCAACCGGTGACTCGTACAGGACCATAGCATTCAGCTATCGGGTCGGGCATACAACTGTGGCTGTCATCGTCAAGGAGGTTGCGGGTGCCATCTGGACCGCCCTGGTCGAGGAGACCATGCCGGTACCACAGACCGAGGACTGGAGAGCCATCGCTGCTGGGTTCCAGGAGAGCCATCGCTGCTGGGTTCCAGGAGCGCTGGAACTTTCCAAATTGCGTTGGTGCCATTGATGGGAAGCACGTGGTGATCCAGGCTCCGGCAAATTCTGGGTCCCTGTACTTCAACTATAAGTCCACCCACTCCTTGGTACTGCTGGCTGTCGTGGATGCCCAGTACCTCTTCAGGGTAGTGGATGTCGGAGGTTTTGGAAGGAGCAGCGACGGTGGGAGCCTGCGGAATTCCGCTTTTGGAGAGAGCCTCCGAGATGGCAGTCTGCAGCTACCACCTGACACCGTCATCCCAGGAGCAGAGCGGCTCGGCCTTCTTCCCCATGTGTTGGTTGGAGATGAGGCTTTTCCGCTGCTGGACAACCTGCTGCGTCCGTTCCCTGGACGTCAGCTCACAGGAGGCTGTTCAACTACCGCCTCGGCCAGGTTGGTGGTTGAATGTGCGTTTGGCATCCTCTCATCTCAGTGGAGAATGTTCCGGCGTGTCATCATCACCAGCCCGGAGGTAACAGAGTTGTGTGTGAAGGCCACCTGTGTGTTGCACAACGTCCTCCGCCGGAAGACAATAGGAAGGTCATCACGCACACCTGTCGTCGCAAAATCGAGTGATGAAGCTCCAACCCTGCGCGATGCACCTATGATGGGCTCAAACAACGCCACACGCCGATCCATCCAACTGCGGGAGACCTTCTGCTCCTATCTGAATGAGGAGGGTGCAGTGTCATGGCAGCAGAACGTGGTGTAGGGTCACCATGGCTCCTCCAAACCAAAAGCTCTTTTAAGAGCTACCCATTTTCTTTAAAGAGCAAATGTTCCAAATGAGCCATTTTAAAATCAAACATTGCTAATAAACATGTTTCTTGAATTGATATTATTATATGACTAACAACCTTTTTCTTTCAGCCCTGTTTTTACTGATAAACCACTCATAATTTCAATATGTTTTCACATGACCAATTACAGAAGAAAGCACATTATATATACCGACATAGATGAAGCTTCTGGTATGTTGCAACTGACAAACCACATGAACAAGTGAAGACACAGTATAGCCATAACATACTTGAAATAATGTTTTATTTGGTGAATTTGAGTGAAGTGTGTGTGATGAGTGTAAAAAAATGTAATGTGGATCAGTATGTGTGAAAAAATTATACATTGTTCTCCTGGTCCACCTCAAAAATGAGCTGGTGTACCCCGAGGCGGACTCTTGCCCTCTGTGCCTTTGTCATCTGCCTCATGGTGGGCAAGAGGCTCTTGAAGAATTGAAAGTCCTCCTCCTCCACCACCACTGGTGGGGTTGGCTGGGCAATTGGTCACAGCAGACTTCTTTCATCTTTTCTTGCAGACGTTCTCTAATGAAATGAAATGAAATAATAAAGTTAATAAATAATAAAGTGAATTTCTTTAATTTACTAAATTATTCCTCCATTAATGAATGCTATTTTTATGCTACATTCCATGCTGGCTAAATATACTGTCTATGCTTGATAGCTGTGAATCAAATCAAGTTTTATTGATATAGCACATTTATAAACGATTTTTGGTCGAGCCAAAATGCTGTACATATAATAAAATTAGCCTACAGTAGAGACACTACAGCAAATACAACAACACAGATTGTTCAGAATATCAGTATGAGAAACGACACCCTCTGCATGTATTATATATTATGCTTATACTTATATTATATATAATATTTTTTTATTATTATATTACTATATATTATATGTTATGCTACATTACTAGCTGGCTAAATATACTGCCTATGCTTGATAGCTGTGCATGTATTATATGTTATGTTATATATTATGCTTATACTTATTATAATATTTTTTTATTAATATATATGATATTGTAGTGCCGAGAGATATGGGAGTCGGAGGCAATCGAAGGTGGTCACCACAATATGTTATTATTATGCTACATTACTAGCTGTCTGTTCAATGCTAAAACGAAGTAAACTGGATATAAACTCTTCAAACAGTTGAAAACCTACCAGTTTCACCAACTGTCTCTGCCATCTCCCGCCATGCCTGGTTCCTCGGTTTAGGTCCCGGTAGGTGAACAGAGTACAGTCATACAAGACTGGGACATTTGCCACGGAAATGATTAATTTGTCCTCCATTTTCTGACATAAGGAAAATAGTCGAGACCTGCATACACGCGGTTTGATTGGCTAGTGCTTGTAATGACGAGAATTCAAAAACGGGATTTGATTGGCTGACGCCAGCTTCGAGCAAGCCTCGAGCCTCAAAAGTTGAACATTGTTGAACTTTTGACGCCGATAGATGCTCGCGAGGCTTGCAACGCCTTGCCATGCTACCCACAATGCAGTTCGGCGAATTTTGAAAATATCCTACGTCACCCCATTCAAATGAATGGGCGAAGCGTTGGAAGCCTTTTTTGACGCCTGTAGTGTGTACGGGCCGTCAGGGTCTGGCTGCATCCTGGGCTCTGTCCAAGACATTGGTGCAAGCGGCGAGCTGGTCCTCGCCGCTCACTTTTGTCCGCCTCTTAACAGTCTGGACGTTCTGCTCCCAGTGTGACTCAAGCAGTGCTGGGCACCTGGTTGAGTCAGAGCTCTACCTGTTAAAGTTCTGGTTGGTTTTGTGATTTTCGAGATAAGCTCGTCTGGCAATACGGGAGCTACAATATCCCATAGTGAGACATCGAACGGAGTGTTATGAATGAGAACTGGGGTTATGTAAGTAACCTATAGTTATCGCTTTTGGACGGTCTTCAGGCACGATCTTAGCAGTTGTACAAGGGTGGATGCGCGAGTCAAGGTGCTCCATTTCTATAATTCCCTACCCCCTCTGAAAACCTCCTAATTCGGACTAAATTGAGCTGAATGAACTTTGCTGTCACGCTGGTGTGTGTTGCGAGTTCTTGTTTGTTTGTCTAATTGTTTCTATATTGGTTTGCCCCGCCGTCTTGTGTATGCTTTGTAACAACTAATAATGAATCAGTCCATAGCCAGGGTAAAATGAACTAAACTTTAGTTATCTCACCAAAAGTAAATGACTTAATAATAAATAAATAAATAATGTAAAGATGTAAAGCAAAATTATACATTGTAGTATAAATGTGCTGCAAAAGGAAAATAAATAGCAAAAGAGTGTTTTTATGCCCTGCATCTGTCTTACAACCGAGACCCTCAGAGGCATCACTGCTGGTCATAAATACCGGCCTGAGGAAATCAGGGTTGCAAAAAAAAAACTGTCTGCTCAAATAGGTCAATGTTGTATTATTTGTTTCATTTATTCTTAATCTATGTATTGTATGGTAATAATGAATAAAAACGTAATGTATTGAACACATTCCGAAACAAAGCAGATAAGACAGAACTAGACTCAGACATAATTGTGATTGATACCTTTTGCGCTGTTGCTGCAAAATGAAAACTTTGTTGATTGTCTGTTCCAACTGGCCACTGGAATCAGATAATTGATTTAAGTTGAAGTTCAATTACAGTTTTAACTATAGTTTAACATTCTTTATTAAACTGTTTCAAATGATTTCTAATACAATTGGTCTATACAGACATTACTACAATTCTAATAGTTGTTAAACTACTGAGCTTATGAACAATAGAGTAAAGGTCGCTGGTTAAGCCAGGATCAATATATTTGTTGAGGTTTTTATTGTGTACATAATAAATGTGTTTAAATGAATTGAGCAATTTTTAAAGGAGTATAATGTTGCAATCTCTTTAAGATAAGTAATTGCAGTTCCAAGATAGATGTTGTTTTCCCTGGGCCTCTCCTTCACAGGCCCACACAATAAATCATGAGACTTCCAAATCCGAACAGACAGAGATCAGTATCACAAATCCATGAAGGGGTTCTACTTGGCCCAATTTAAATACCATAAAGAGAGTATTCACCCAGCTGTTTTAATTTCTTAAAAAAAGATAGTTTTAGTCTAGTTTCCTTCGAGTTCAGTCTAAGCTACGAATTCGTTCTCATAAACATTCGCACCGCTGGTTTTAAACCTTGAGCAGACAAGCTGCTCACAAACACACCCACGCACACACCCCCACCCACACACACACATGCACATTTACTCCACTACATGTATTTAATACCTTTAGTTACTCTACAGATCTGGATGAATGATGTGAAATCTAATCAAGTGTTGAATCAGACTTTAGTTCCACCTGGAGTAAATCCACCAGCTACCCTGCAGAATACAAAGTCATTCAGACTAGCTGCACCTTTACCAGCTTTGAGAACACTTTCATGATCAATCATTATAAAACATATCATATATATTATTCTGAAATGGACCAATCTGCACAACGACTACTTTTACTGTCGCTACTTTCACTATATTTTGATGATAATACTTTTCTACTTTTACTTGAGGAACATTTTGAATGCAGGACTTTTACTAACAGAGTATTCCTACACTCTGGTACTTCTACTTTTACTCAAGTACAAGACCTGAGTACTTCTACTTTTACTCAAGTACAAGACCTGAGTACTTCTACTTTTACTCAAGTACAAGACCTGAGTACTTCTACTTTTACTCAAGTACAAGATCTGAGTATTTCTGCTTTTAATCAAGTACAAGATCTGAGTACTTCTACTTTTAATCAAGTACAAGATCTGAGTATTTCTGCTTTTAATCAAGTACAAGATCTGAGTACTTCTACTTTTACTCTAGTACAATATCTGAGTGCTTCTACTTTTACTCAAGTACAAGATCTATACTTATACCACCTCCATTTATCGCCTATGAAAAACTATTAGAAAACGAAGGCTAAAGCTAACGTTAGCAGATAGTGACAATGTATGCTAGCTAGCTCAACGATAATATTGCGACAGAAAAACTTTTCAGTGCACATCACGCTCTGCCGCTCTGACAGGGAGCTCTGCTCTGAACACCTGAACGGCCCGTTATAACAGCTGTTCACCAGCGGTCCAGTCTGTGCCACAGTGACTCCAGACCGCACAGTTAATAATAACGAATAATGTCCTTTTGTTAGATTCAAAGCTACATATTTTGCACACCCATCTAGTGGAATCTGAAAAAAACACAAATGAATTCAATCTTTAAACCTCTTGAAACTAAACCATGTTACAAAAACATTTATATGTCAACTTAAACTTCTAACAGTACTGAGTTGATGAACTTACTCTGCATTAGCTGTCGAAGACGAAATTGCTGAATGACTCAATTTCCCTTGGTAACATGTGAAATATATAGAAAGTACATTAGAAATGAATTATGTAAATTACAGAACTTACTGTCTTGCAATTTATTGCTTAAATATGAACACAACAATATACATTCAGAACCATTTTTATCATGTAAAATGTTATTTAAAAAATAATTCTATCACACATGTATACATACAACTTGTCACTGCATTCAAGGCTAATCAATACGCAAAGTAAAAATAACGTAATAATACTTTTATCCAAAATACAACCGTTCAATACAATGACAGACCTGCCTCTACACGGGAATGTTTGCATTTATGCACAGTACGCGTTTTCAAAAAAGTCTTCCGTTCACACGCATTCGTTTCATTTAACGTGTCTGTGTTCAGACGAGACCGCTCGACCCGCTGTAGTACATATGCCAGGCCTGTAAGTGGCGCTGCTGCCGCCACAAAATATACCAAAAACAGGGAAGAAGACCCCGGAGCATGGTTGCGCTTCTGTTTATGCCCCGTGGTGGATTTAGCAACATGTAGTAGTTCATGTAATTCTCCATGTCCACTTGTTGCTGATGGTTGTGGTAGAGGAGCTGTAGATTTTTCACTAACATCGGTAGCACGGTCGAGCTGTAGATGTTGTACTAACATCTGTAGAATGGTCAGTAGCAGTAGCGCTAGCAGTAGCTACTGACCATGCTACAGCAGTGAGCAGCAGAGGTGGGGAGAGGCGGGGCTATGGCTTCATCTATCGGGAAATGATCGTATAGAGGCGATTACATGGAGACGTTTGACCCCCCAGAGCGTTTCGTTTGCAAATCTATCCACCTTGGGACCCGTTATCGTTTGTGGGGCCGTTTCTATCGTTTTGTTACGGCCTCGTATAAATGAAAGGGCTATACGCAAGAGAAACTATGCGGATACAACCCGTTTTGTGTAAACGGAGTCTCAGAGCTCACAACTCCTCATATCTGTTCAGAAACTAGACAAAAGTGAAACAAGTACAAACCGCAGACTTGTCAAAGCATTAATTCATGGTTTTTACTAACCGGTATCAGTATGTTGTTACGGGCCGGGACAAACCAAACTGTGCTACGTGCTGCACTGGAAAAGCGCCAACAGTGAATCCATCGAGGCAAACACACTCCTTTTAAATCGCGCTGTTCATATTTCATTGCAAATATAATATTCCTTGACCACTTTGTCCTTCTCTAGGCTGCAGTGAAACTGACCGCATCACGTAGCGTCGCACATACTGTTGAGTATTTCTTTTGTTGAGCTGGAGCCATGAACACCCCCCTCTCCGAAATAAAAAACTATTCAAAATTTAAAAATTGCGCCAGTGCCATAGTTTCCATTATAAACGGCGAATGTTGTCGTAGTCAAAACAACTTTGAAGCTTCAAATAAGCCTTTAAAAAATATATATTACATCTGATGTGTGCAACTTGCATGAAACGGGGCTAAGTTTGCTAGCACGATAACGAGCTAGTTAGCCAGCTACTCTGTCGGCTAATGTTAGCTAACTTGGCCTTACATTTTTAATAACCAAATAGGCCTACTGACTTCAGCTGACAAGCTAATAGGAATGTAACAAGTTAACCAAGCACATAAACATACTCACATGACTCCACATGGATGAATATTCAAATGAAATGGTCGACCAAGCAGTCTTCAAGTTCCACTCAAATGTCAACCTTCTGAGTGGACTGTCCGTGCTTGTCTGCGGGGGCAATGTGCGCGGGAAATACTCTCCCCTGACGTCACCCACAGTTATTTCCCATGTACATGTTAATAGCTTTAACAGGTTGTACAGTCAATACAATAATTTAGGTAATATTTACTTAGTGCTATTGTTAAAATTCACTTGTCAAAATGAAGATTCAAAATTACATAGAAACACAAGTAACACATTCAATAAAAGGAGACATTTTGAGTAAAATTACTGAAATAGTAATGTATTGTAGAATTTAAACATATAATCAAAGTAATATTTACAAAGCCAAAAAGTCCTTTTTTATCTACAAAGAGTCGATACTTTAAAAATGTCTAAAACCATTTAGTGCTTCACATAATAAAATACACAACGGCTGTAGCCTGTTTTAGGAACTGTATGTGTGCGTGGTGTGGGTGCGTGTGGTACAGTGTGTAAGTGTGTGTGTTGTACAGTGTGTGTGTGTGTGTGTGTGTGTGTGTGTGTGTGTGTGTGTGTGTGTTGTACAGTGCGTAGATGCAGCAGACAGACAGGTCTCAGTTGGTTTGTTGTCTCCTCTGCTTACTTTTAATACTTGTAAATAAAACGTTTGGCCCGTAATTTATTTTCCTCATTGTAGCGACCAGAGAGAGGAGAGGGGGGGGGGATATATCCAGCCTCCGATAGTGTTACGTTATTATGAGAGTGCTCTGTTTGATTCTGAAATTGTATTTTATAAATATATACATATATATGTGTGTGTGTGTGTCCGCATCTGTAGCCTGTTATTGTCTCATTATACCGCACTGTGAATGAATCAAAGTAAATATATAACTCGTCATGAACACATCTGTCCATCAGACAGAGGGCTGCTGTGCCTCCTGTCATCATTAATGGACGTCTCTTTAAAATGACCGCTCAGAGGAGAGGAGTTCTCATTTGTCTAACCGCCTGCTGCTTCCCCTCCTCTCTCCTCGGCTCCTCCGCTCGCATCTCCTGTGGGCGGGACTAAGTCTCGAGGATAGGAGTCGAGGAGGGGAGTTAGAGAAATGAGAAAGGGCCCCTGTCTCCCTTGTGTATTGTCCAACCCAGTCTCACGGCATTTCGTGTTCACCAACACGATTTTTAATCTATTGATTCGTGTTCACCATCACGATTTGCCCCTTTTTTTCGTGTTGCACAGCACGATTTTAAAAGCAATGTATTTCTACTGGTAATGTGTTTCGTGCCTGCAGCACGTCTTTTTCTCCGGTCGGGTCGTGGAAGACCGGAAGCTGTGTGGTTCATAAAAACATGTTCTTACTCAATATCAAGCCACAGTTATTGCTTTTATTTTAAATCGTATAATTTCGGACTTTTGTTGTCGTCTGTGAGGAAAATAAATGGGGCTCAGAGCCTCAGGATACTGAAATCTGTATTTTTTAAATCTTGTTTTCCTTCTAATTTGTTATTCTTTTCAAAATAACACACTGTTATTTACTCACCAATAACACACAATTATCCTTGCTTTTATTTATTGGTTTAATTCCATAATCTCGGGCTTTTTTGGCGTCCGTCAGGAACTGAATTTCAAAATAAATATAACCGGAAATAGACGTAGGCATTTCGAGCGATTACCCAAGATCCTCAGCTATGGTTTTAAGCTCGCTGATTGGATGTGTTAGCCGCAATGCATGCTGGGAGTTGGTGTTTATATTATATGAAATCCGGAAAACATTTTAAAAGTATAAAATAATACTTAATTCCGAGTGCTCTTGCTTTTCTCTTTGAAAGTCATCACATAACGGCATTGTAATACACGGTTCGGCTGCATTACATATTACAGATCTGCCGTAGTTCTTTATTTAGAGAGCCCTGATGAGAAGACCTTTGGAAAAACTGGAAGAAATGGCGCCGAAACTGAATACTTGACGTGGATCATAAATATATCAACAATTAAACAACATCTTCAATTTCTCTTCACACAATACGTCTCCTTGCAGTATCAACACTAATTCGGCTGACTTTTACATTTGATCTAATTCATAGATAGGTTATATTTACACCATAACGGTGCACAGCTGATAGAAAAGGACTGTAGTTTTTAAAGATATTACTGATTTTCTTTGAATATAAGAATGTAAATACTGAGTCTGAAATAGTATAGCAATATGCTGTAAAATTATGTGAAAGCATGAATAAAACTACACATCTTCAGATGTTGTACATACACACTAATAATACAAAGTTATTATGGCTGTGTGCACCTTGTGTGCACCTCCTAGTGGTTAAAGCACGTTATTGAATTATTGTTTTTATGTGTTTTATTTGAATAAAAAAATATTAAGAGTACATACTTTCATAGGGGGAAAGTATAAATATAGAAATATAGAATATAAAAAATCAAGAAGATACTATAAGTGATCTCTACAATAAAACAGTTTAGTGCAGGATGTACAAAGATATTAATAGGAGGAGGTGCAAAACAGAAAAACGGATTAACCTTTATTTAAACATTAAATATTAAATATTAAGCCTGACAAAGTAATTAACGTCTAATATATTGCTTTCCTGCAATGTTAACTATCTTGAAGCACTTATTTTAACTGATATTATACACATTAATTATACTCTTATGTATGTAGATAGAATAAGAAATGTGCAGAATATGACAGTTTAATGGTGGAGGTACACACATATTGATAGATGTCTTGTAATGCACTGTTGAGGAACCTGTGACCCAAGTTTTTCATTCATTGCATAACTACACCGTAGTTGTGTATATGATATGTCAATAAACCTTTGAAAATCTTGAAAGGGATGTGCAAAATAGCCATAATATACAGTCTTTAATTAACTATTAGTAGACAATAACGAGTAATGAATATACTTTATTACTTGTTTCCATTCATGTCAATTGCAGATACATGTTTAGTCTTCTCAAGCACCAACTATCAAATATCTCTCCTGATTGTTGGCACTTGACAATCACCTTACCTGAATTTTACTCAGGTGTAACTAAAGTCTGATTTAAGGGTTGTTTATATATTTCACATAATTAATCAGAATCTGCAAAGTAACTCAAATAAATGCAGTGGAGTAAAAATACCAGGTTAACCTCTGAATTGTAGTGGAGTAGAATTACAAAGTAGCAATGAGCTGTCATGTGGGTATATATTAATGCTGCGCATTATGGACACAAGTGATTTTCACCCATTTATTAATTATATGTTTTACATTTGATAAGAGCAATGTGTTTAATACTGGCAACTTCTAATTGTGGGAAAAACGAAAACGTTCAGTAGAGACGTCCCATAGAACATTTTGCGAAACACAATAGCCAGCATGTGTAGTTCTGGGAGGGTGTTCGATTCCAGTTTTGGATAATCTGGCGTGGTTTCGTTCCATTTCACACAGCTGTTTGACGCTCTGCGTAAGGACTCCTAAACGATAGCTGGGGATTATGGGTAGTGTAGTGTCTTCGGCCATCCTAAACTCAGAAATGTTGACAATCGCAATGATGCTCGAAATGTCCCTTATAGGCCTACGTCTGTTTCCGGTTCTTTTTATTTTGAAATTCAGTTCCTGACGGACACCAAAAAAGCCAGAGATTATGGAATTAAACCAATAAATAAAAGCAAGGATAATTGTGTGTTATTGGTGAGTAAATAACAGTGTGTTATTTTGAAAAGAATAACAAATTAGAAGGAAAGAAATATTTAAAAATACAGATTTCAGTATCCTGAGGCTCTGAGCCCCATTTATTTTCCTCACAGACGGCAACAAAAGTCCGAAATTATACGATTTAAAATAAAAGCAATAATTGTGGCTTGATATTGAGTAAGAACATGTTTTTATGAACCACACAGCTTCCGGTCTTCCACGACCCGACCGGAGAAAAAGACGTGCTGCAGCCTGCAGGCACGAAACACGTTACCAGTAGAAATACATTGCTTTTAAAATCGTGCTGTACAACACGAAAAAAAGGGGCAAATCGTGATGGTGAACACGAATCAATAGATTAAAAATCGTGTTGGTGAACACGAAATGCCGTGAGACTGGGTTGGTATTGTCTGATCCCTCTCTCTGTGTTTTTCCTCCCTGTCGTTAGTTTCCCTGGTGTGTCTAATTGTCTGATTGTGTTCACCTGTCACCCTTGTGTTTCTCCTCCCCTGCCCGGCTGTTTCTCGTCTTGTGATTACCCCTCCCTGTATTTAGTCTTGTCTCTTCCTGTGTTCAGTGTTGGTTCGTCTTTTGTTTGTGACTGAGTTCACCGGTGAGTCTTCTGTTTTGTCCAAGTTATTATTTTATCCTTGAAATAAAGGCAATATCAGTGTAATCTGTATTTGGGTCCTGCTGGCTTCACCCACCGTAACAGTACGAACCAACCAAGGATGGGCCCAGCAGATCCTTTTGAGCTGGAATTACTCAGTGTTTCCTTTTCTTTGGCTGGCTGCTCTGATAAGTGGAGGGTGAAGGAGTTGGTACTACTTTTCTCCGCGCCGTTCCTAATGAGCTTGCTTTAAAAGAAGAAGCACTCAAAACAACCAGGACGAGGGTTAAACAAAAATCTGTTTTAATCATAAAAGGTAATAATGCAATACCATATAATACATTACCATACAAAGCCATATCATATGAGTAATGTCAGGAGTATGCCTACTCCTGGCCTTGTTCACGGGCTGCCCCGACCTCCCGGTCCGGGCCGCGAGAGAAGAGAGGACGAAGCAACAAGTTGCACGTCCCAAAACCAACAGAAAGGGGTGGAGTTTCATTTACCAACACGCTGTCTCACAGGGAATCAGCGCGGGCAGCTATGAAAGCCACAGGTGTTGGGAAGGCCTGCAGGATGCACCTCATTAAAATCAGGGGAAATGTTCCTCCCAATTTGCAAAGCCTATCGATGGTTTAACCCAGAAAAACATTCTAAGGGATAATCTTTACACTCAAAACAGAAATCTCCATTAATTCTGCATCTTCCTTCTTCACAAATAGCTTAAAACACCCTTTTGATAAACAGGTAAAAAGTCAAAGAAAAAGACTATTGCGCTAATCTACTTTTAAGAAAAAGGGAACATTGTTTCAGGAATCTATAAAAAAACCTCTATATTTGAGAGGAAAAATGTACCTTTTGTTCCTTCAACTATTAACACACAGGAATGTATAAACCCACACATATACTATTAAAGATATGTAGACTTCCCTGAAACATGGCCTGCTAGAGATCTTAAGCAGAATATACTCTCCCCCACCTAGCACCCTGTCCTGCATACCTCCACCTCCCCCACATGGCAATAAAACCCAGTTTACTCTTAACAGCCCTTTGTCTATCGCCATTTTAGTCCTCACATTTATGAAAGGATAAAACAGAGAATTCACTATAAAACACAAACACAGGTATTGTTTGAACAGTATTCACTTAACTGCTACTATTGATAATTACCAGAGAAACTCAAGGGACCTCTTTTAATATCTGGAAATTGCAACAAGACTTTCTGCCATTTCAAATGTAACACACTTCTTCGGTACAATATCTCACATCAATTTCCACAAGGGGAGCATCCGGAGTTCAGCAGCGAGAGGTTGCTCTGGCTGAGGCGCACCAGATGGCTATGGAGAAACCTGGTTTAGTGAAATTCTTACCTGGCTGGATTTTGCACTACCTCTCGTTGTGTGATTCCCGGCCTACTAACCCCAGGCATGTTATGGCGCGTTTCCACTGCGCGTTTTCGCTCGGCCTCGCTCGGCCTGGTTAGGCCTGGTTAGGCCTTATTAAGCCCGGCTCACTTTAATGCTGCGATTGCATTACAGTTTAGGAACTGGGGTAGTTACTATAGTAACGCAGTGTAGGCGGAGCCGTGACGTCATCTTCAATGAGCGCCCCAAAAAACAACACAGCGGTTAGCTCTTAGCACTCAGAGCTCACAGCTCCTCATATCTGTTCAGAAACTAGACAAAAGTTAAACAAGTATAAACCACAGACTGCCTGTGCTGGTTTATTTATGTCTGTATAGGCCGTTGTTGTGAGTGTGGACGGTCGGAGCATATATAACGTTAGCTTAGAAAAAGGGTTTTTCGCCTGCCGTCTGTCTGCAGACTTGTCAAAGCATTAATTCATGGTTTTTACTAACCGGTATCAGTATGTTGTTACTTCGGCATCATTTTGAAACGTGTATTGCAATTAAATCACGGTCAAATATGTTCATCTTGTTGTAGTTGTAGCCCCCTTGCCAGCGATTCTCTCTCTAGTTTAGCATACTCAGCCCGACTCAGCCTGGTTGTTCCTGGCCCGAGAACCACGATTTAGTCGGGCCAGAAAAAAGGTGAAAAAGTAGCCCCGGGCCAAAACTAGGCCAAGTGGAAACGCAACCAAAAACAGGCCCCGCATGGCTCGGCACGCTTAAAGCGAGCTACCCGCTGCAGTGGAAACGCGCCATTAGCTCCCTGACTCCCAATTCCCAACCTGGCACCATACGCCTCGGTGGGTTCCGTCTGGAGTCAACCCGTGCTTCTGCCCCAGTTCCTGCTCCTGTCCAGGAGTCGTTTTCTGGAACTCGTCTGGCTTTTGGAGGTCCACGGAGCCTTCAGGTGGCTTCTAAGAGAAGGAGTCGCAAGTCCAGGCTAGCAAACCGAGCCCCAAGAGCCATGATTCCGGTCCCAGTTCTGGCCCCAGTGGCCATGGTTCCATGCTCCAGTGCCTGCCCACACAGCCATGGTTCCGGCCCCAGCAGCCATGGTTCTGGCTTCAGTACCGGCCCCAGTAGCCATGGTCCCGACTCCAGTTTCGGCTCCAGGACTGGCTTACCGGCCGATGCCAGCTCCCCGAGTCCTGTCGGCGTACCGACCGACTCGAGTCCCCTCTGGAGTTCCCTCTCGAATCTCTACTCAAATCCCTTCTCTAGTCCCTAATCTGGTGCCGTTGGAGGTTCCGCTGGGGGTCCTGCCAACTCTATGTCCTGTCCCGTTGGGGGTCCCCCGACTACTCTTCTGCCGGGGGTCCTGCCAACCCTATGTCCTGTGCCGTTGGAGGTTCCGCTGGGGTTCCTGCCAGCTCCATGTCCTGTCCCGTTGGGGGTCCCGCCGCCACCTGCCTCGCCGGGGGTCCTGCCAACTCCCGGTCCTCTTCCGTGGGGGATCCTGCCGAAGCCTGTCCCACCGGTTCCTGCCCGGCCTCCGGAGTTGTTCCGTTGCCGCCTGCTTCGTCCTCGAGCCCAGCCCCCTGACAGCTGTGATCTTCGCCTTCGAGCCCGGCCCCCTGACAGCCGTGATCTTCGCCCTCGAGCCCGGCCCCCTGAGAGCCGCGGTCTTCGCCCTCGAGCCCGGCCCCCTTCCTGCCGCTGCCTTCGCCCTCATGCTCGGCCCCCTGAGTTCGCCCGCTGTGGTCTTCGCCCCTCCATGGACTCTACCTTGCCCCGGGCCGTCCGCCCGAGACCCCCTCCATGGTCTCTGCCTTGCCCCCGGGCCGTCCGCCCGAGACCCCCTCCATGGTCTCTGCCTTGCCCCCGGGCCGTCCGCCCGAGACCCCCACCATGGACTCTGCCTTGCCCCCGGGCCGTCCGCCCGAGTTCCCTTCCTGGCCCTCCGCTGTGCTCCTGGGCTGTCAGCCCAAAACCCGTCCTCCAGACCCCCTCTACCCACCCTGTTGTCCTTGTGTTTCTCCTCCCCTGCCCGGCTGTTTCTCGTCTCGTGATTACCCCTCCCTGTATTTAGTCTCTTCCTGTGTTCAGTGTTGGTTCGTCTTTTGTTTGTGACTGAGATCACCGGTGAGTGTTCTGTTTTGTCCAAGTTATTATTTTATCCTTGAAATAAAGGCAATATCAGTATAATCTGCATTTGGGTCCTGCTGGCTTCACCCACCGTAACATTCCTGCCTGAAACACCTCCCTTGGACATCACTATTTAAAACTCGCGCTTCTATTGACTTGCGCTCCATTGAAAGGTTAAGGGGTGGGACATCTCGAGGCGGTTGACAATCACAACAGAGCCGGCCAGCTAACCAATCAGAGCAGACTGGGCTCTGGTTTCAGACAGAGGGTGAAAGGAAGGGCTGCAGTATGAGAAAAATAAAGAGCTTTTTGAACATTAAAGCATGGAAACATGTCACAGAGACACTAAATACAAATATGAACCTGAAAATGATCATTATAGGGACCTGTGTAAAATATTTCCGGTGAAACCAAAGACGGTCAGTTGGACAGCTGCAGTTGTGGTTTTCTGTGCTAATATTGAAAATGTAGCCTCGCTTTAGCTATACCATTTATACTACACGAGATAAAAGCTCATGAATATTGTATTTTGATCCTGCAGGATTTTGTGATTTGCTCTCTGCTTCATCAAAGCTAAAGCAGAAGCTGAAATAAGAGTGTGATATGATTAAAATAAACTGTTGAAGTGAAACCTTTTTTTCAACGGTACTTTTTGCAGCACTGACAGTTACAGTAAACTAAAAGGGAAAGCAAACATTTCTCCTCTGTGCACTTGTAGACTCTCTGGAGCCCGGGCGGTGCTGCAGCTTGAAGGCAGACGTTCAACATCCAACTATATCCGGCCCTGCCAAACCATCCGTGTAACTGGATGGGTCTGGTTTTCGTGTGTGTGTGATGGGTCATAATAACACGGTACGAATTTGGTGATAGTTTACAGTGAGATTTACTCACATACTTTGGCCATACTCGCTTAGCCCTACAAATGAACTGAGATTTCCACACAAATGATCTTTAGCAAGTGTGCAAAGCAATGTTGATTTAAAATAGCAATTTGAAGGTTGGATATTTGTAAACATTTTTTGTGTATATATTAATCATTTAAGATGTAAATTCATTCCAGTGTATTTGTAATACTTTCTGTAGTGTCATATATGTGTGCCCCCAATGACACACCATGAAATGTAATATCATTAATTAAAACTCTCTGTAATAGACCCAAACAGAAACACATGAATTATACACTGAACAAAAATATAAATGCAACACTTTTGTTTTTGCTCCCATTTTTCATGAGATGAACTCAAAGATCTACAACATTTTCTACATACACAAAATAACCATTTCTCTCAAATATTGTTCACAAATCTGAAAAAATCTGTGATAGTGAGCACTTCTCCTTTGCCGAGATAATCCATCCCACCTCACAGGTGTGGCATATCAAGATGCTGATGAGACAGCGTGATTATTGCACAGGTGTGCCTTAGGCTGGCCACAATAAAAGGCGAGTGTGCAATTGGCATGCTGACAGCAGGAATGTCCACCAGAGCTGTTGCCCGTGAATTGAATGTTCATTTCTCTACCATAAGCCGTCTCCAAAGGCGTTTCAGAGGATTTGGCAGTACATCCAACCGGCCTCACAACCGCAGACCACGTGTAACCACACCAGCCCAGGACCTCCACATCCAGCATGTTCACCTCCAAGATCGTCTGAGACCAGCCACTCGGACAGCTGCTGCAACAATCGGTTTGCATAACCAAAGAATTTCTGCACAAACTGTCAGAAACCGTCTCAGGGAAGCTCATCTGCATGCTCGTCGTCCTCATCGGGGTCTCGACCTGACTCCGGTTCGTCGTCGTAACTGACTTGAGTGGGCAAATGCTTACATTCAATGGCGTCTGGCAAGTTGGAGAGGTGTTCTCTTCACGGATGAATCCCGGTTTTCACTGTTCAGGGCAGATGGCAGACAGCGTGTGTGGGTGAGCGTTTTTCTGATGTCAATGTTGTGAATCGAGTGGCCCATGGTGGTGGTGGGGTTATGGTATGGACAGGCGTATGTTATGGACGACAAACACAGGTGCATTTTATTGATGGCATTGTGAATGCACAGAGATACCGTGACGAGATCCTGAGGCCCATTGTTGTGCCATTCATCCACGACCATCACCTCATGTTGCAGCATGATAATGCAGGCCCCATGTTGCAAGGATCTGTACACGATTCCTGGAGGCTGAAAACATCCCAGTTCTTGCATGGCCAGCATACTCACCGGACATGTCACCCATTGAGCATGTTTGGGATGCTCTGGATCGGCGTATACGACAGCGTGTTCCAGTTCCTGCCAATATCCAGCAACTTGGCACAGCCATTGAAGAGGAGTGGACCAACATTCCACAGGCCACAATCAACAACCTGATCAACTCTATGTGAAGGAGATGTGTTGCACTGTGTGAGGCAAATGGTGGTCACACCAGATACTGACTGGTTTTCGGACCCCCCCAGACCCCCCCAATAAAGCAAAACTGCACGTTTCAGAGTGGCCTTTTATTGTGGCCAGCCTAAGGCACACCTGTGCAATAATCATGCTGTCTAATCAGCATCTTGATATGCCACACCTGTGAGGTGGGATGGATTATCTCGGCAAAGGAGAAGTGCTCACTATCACAGATTTTTTCAGATTTGTGAACAATATTTGAGAGAAATGGTTATGTTGTGTATATAGAAAATGTTTTAGATCTTTGAGTTCATCTCATGAAAAATGGGAGCAAAAACAAAAGTGTTGCATTTATATTTTTGTTCAGTGTATATTGAAAGTTGTACAAAAGAAAAAAATAAATTATGTTAGTAAAGCAAGAAGATGTTTTCCTTCATAAGAATTTATTTTATTTCGAGAGCAGAACACTTTTAAAATTGGACATACTGTAACTGTAAGCCCATATCATCTTATAAAAAAAAGAAAAGAACCGTAGATCCGGCCCAACTCACAGTTGTTGTTAACTCTGATGAATGACTTCTGGGAAATTGAAGGCTTTACTATAAGCCTGTAGCTGCATGAAGTGTAGTACCATGTTCACCCTGTTGCTTTTGCCTGCAACATTTCATAATTTCTCTAAACACAAATGCTGGCTGCAGCATTTTGGACCTGTCGCTCTGGTTTATTGATGTTTTATTGAGGCAGGAAAAAAGGGCTTTGCAATAATCAAGCCGGGATGAAATGAAGGCATGGATAGCCATCTCCATTTCTGCATTTGATAGAACCCCCCTGAGCTTGACAATGTTCCTGAGATGGAAAAAACAGGTAGGCCTATACGGGTCAGGAGTTTGATATGCTTATAGTAGCATAGACTGATCGAAGGTAACACCAAGGTTTTTTATGTTTGCCCTTATGTTACCACTAAATGAACCCGGCTTGCTACCTTTAAGGTAGGGACACACCAAGCTGACACCAAATAACTGACACAGACGGACCCAACTGTTGTGTCGCCTCGCGTCCAAGCCCACAGGAAGTGCGCCGGACTCTGAGGAAAATATTCGTTGTGGTCAAACGGCGGTACTACACTTCCGTTTGGTTGCCAGGCCCGGAAACACTTTTTCCCATTGACTTACATGGGGAAATAGTGGTCTGTAAATCGTTGGATAATTTTTTTTAAACTAAATAAACTACCCAGTATGAACGTTTGTATAGCCCTTATTAAAAACATTCGGTCCTCAAGTTGTAAAAATGTGCTAATAACGTTATTCTGAGAGTTATTTTCCTCGGCATTATGAACACGCATCTAACCCACGGGACCTCGCCGCCCGGCACGTTCAAGTTACGTGTTCAGTACTACATGAGTTTGTCTTTACCCATGGATGCACAATAACAACGGACCCATATCGCCTTACTGCCAGCCCACGGAGCTGTAATAATGGATATATTGCACATGTTTGCTGTAATTCATCATTTGTAAAATATTATACTACATGGGCTGTATGATGTACATCTTGTATTAAATAAAGTTAATATTACCGACGTAGATTCACGTCCCTGTAGCTTCTTATTGCACTTGCAATATACAATTAAAGGAATTGAACGTAGCTGTTTGCTATTACTATAAAATACCACGCAGGGATAAGCCAGAGCGTACAACCTTTGCATGTGGGCACAACACGTTTTGACCCAGTTTGATTCATTAGCTATACCATATGATTGCCCGGGGAAGTCGTCATACATCAACAAAGATATATTTGTCAAAGCTCCAATCAAATTAACAGTTACAGTATATATATATATTACAGTATAATTGTATATGTATACTTATATATATATATATGTATATAGCCTGTGTTGTATATTTGTACACACAAATGAACAACCTTTGTTGTCCCCCCCTTCCTGCCTGAAACACCTCCTTTGGACTTCTTGGTTTACTTCTGTAACATGGTGACATCACTATTTAAAACTTGCGCTTCTATTGGCTTGCGCTCCAACATATTGTACATGAAAGGTTAAGGGGCGGGACATCTCTAAGCGGTTGACCAATCACAACAGTGCCGGCCAGCTAACCAATCAGAGCAGACTGGGCTCTGGTTTCAGACAGAGGGTGAAAAGAAGTGCTGCAGCACAGGCAGTGTGAGAAAAATAAAGAGCTTTTTGAACATTAAAGCATGGAGACATGTCACAGTAGAGACACTACATAGAAATATGAACCTGAAAATGATCATTATAGGGACCTGTGTAAAATCTTTCCAGTGAAACCAAAGACGGTCAGTCGGACAGCTGCAGTCTGCTGCAGACTTTCTGTGTGTTTCTTTCAATCGTGGTTTTCTGTGCTAATATTGAAAATGTAGCCTCGCTTTAGCTAACTCAGTATACTATTTATACACATAAGATAAAAGCTCATCAATATTGTATTTTGATCCTGCAGGATTTTGTGATTTTTCAAAGGTACTTTTTGCAGCACCAACAGTTAAAAGTGTTGAAGACCACAATAACACACACACACACACACACACACACACACACACACACACACACACACACACACACACACACACACACACACACACACACACACACACACACACACACACCACACACACACACACACACACACACACACACACACACACACACACACACACACACACACACACACACACACACACACACACACACACACACACACACACACACGGTTCCGGCCCCTGCAGTAGTACTTGGTTCAGCGTGTTTGTTGGTATGCTTTAGCAAGTGATACAACATGTTAGTCAGGAAGCAAATCACTTTGGAAAATGGTATAAATTATGGCAAGAGTTTTAAATGTTCAAATCATCCTGAGGACGACATGAATGTGATTTCAAATTCATGGAAATCCTTTTTCAAAAACTAAAAAGACATTTCGGCCAGTTCTGTTTCAAACGTTGTATGGCACAGTTGACCTTCCTGTATCTTGTTATTGCTTTAAATTACACAAATCAATAATCTCCCTAAAGTATAAACGTAATTCAGTCAGACAACATGTTTATTAGAAGCCGCATATAGTTGAGTTTGGCGTCTAGGCTCGGGCCTCATCACTCCACAGATTTACATAGCACGATATTTCTGCTAATTATCCAAACTTTTTCAGGATGATTACATATTATACATTTACAAAACAAAATGTATAGAAAAGAATGAGAGTTGCAATATGTTAAAAAATACATTAAATTTCCCTGATTTACTTTTGCTTTTTGTCTCAATGAGTATATTATTCTTTAAATATGTATTGTTTTACAATAACATTATTGTTATATTTGTTTATACTATAATATTATAGTATACATTTATAATTTACTATGCAAATCTGCAACCGTTTTATTAACTTGTTTGTGTTTAGGATCAACATTAGATTTGATCCGCAGGCTGCAGGATGTTTTGTAAAACACACACAAATAATGAGTGAAAAACATTGCTCGAGTGTCAGAGAAGTTTATTTCAACCAACAATGATGAAGTTGATTGGAAGACAGAACGTTGTTGGCAGGAAAAGGAACAATCACACTGTATTTTCAATTAATTGTCTTTACGGTCTACCATAACTTCAAACTCAAGGCCGAACAGAGAAGCGCTCACTTTACGGCCCAAGGTGAAGCCTGATCCCTGCACCTTGGCCTCTAAACCATCAGCACTAACACCAACACCGGTGTCTGCTGACAGACCGACGGTATCTTTCAAAGGACCAGCAGAGGCTGAAGCACTGCCCAGGTCTGCTGTGACGAAGCCATCGCCTTTACCAGGCCCTTCTGCTCTGCTGCTGGGCCCTTTGGTTTGAAACACAACATCAGATTTTGCAAGAAAAAAGAAAAGTACAGATGCTATTTTAGTCTACTTTCGCCCACACATATTTTCTTCGTCTTTCTTTTTATCTAAATGTGTTTTTTCTTTCAGAATTTTGACTTCATTCTCATAGGGTTACAACATTATCACAAAACATCAACACGTAACAACACTTTACTCCTGAAATATCATCTCCCTGTTATCAACTTATTTAGAGACAAGTATATATTTACTTTTAAACACATTTTTGACTTTGAAAGCTTCAAATCAATAGAATAGACCTAATAATGTAATGTCTCCCATGATATGCAATGTTTAACTAAACAAAACATTAATACTGAATACAGTTTATACCTGCATTTACTGTACATACGTATTCCTCTAGACAATAATTGCTTACCTGACATCCTTGGGTTAGATTTTATACTCTGAAAGAAAAGGGAACATTTTGGCGGCAGATTAGAGATAGTGTTTCTCTGTGGGAACTATCTCAAACATAAATGTAATTTAAAAAAACAAGATGCAAAAAACATTTATTATTCTGTACTGTAATTAGATGCAGCAGAAGGATACATTATTGACACTGCACCATTTGTTTTTTAGTGTGATAAACAAATCCTACCACAAAGCATGTATACATTTCATTTGCATAATAAACTTTACTAAATAGATAATTTACCTGAAGGAGGCTGCTCGATGTGAAGGAGCTCTGCGTCAACGAGTGAGCAAGAAGTGAACTGAGAGCATGCAACTAATGTCTTTATAAAGAGCTCAAACTGAAAGTGTGTTGACATTAGGTGGGTGGGGTCATAATTAACCGTCCACCATCCGAAACACAGATATCAAACATATTGAAAAAGATAAGTGCATAAAAACAGATAGCAAACAGCCATAGTATGACTCCTGAAAACACAATGTAGGGTTTTAAAGCAATAGCCCAACTGACCTTCCTATATTTAGTTTTGCCTATAATAAAATGAGTCTATTGTGTAACAGAAAGCAAAAGAGAAAAAAAACAGCTTCAGAGTACATTTTTATGATCTTCTAAACGGGTGGATTTATGTGTTCAATGTTCAATGATTTTCTTAACAAAGACACACAACATATTTTGTTAAACAAATCGAACTATTTATATAGTTAATATATTTATAGCACCCATGGTCATCATTTTCTCCTGAGTGTATAAAAAGGAAAAGCTGAATAACCTTTTCTAGTGCATTATAGAGAACATTGACTTTCATGTATTCGTTTTTATTTTAGTACTTTTTTGTAATTATCTTTCAAATTGAAGACATCAAGACTTCTCTCCCACACACAGAGGAGGTGCTACATACTAATATGAACATGACAATGATCATTTTAAGGACCTAAACATATTTCAGTGAAACCAAACACGGTCAGTCGGACAGCTGCAGTCTGCTGCAGACTTTCTGTTTTTCTTTCAATTGTGGTTTTTGTGCTAATATTGAAAATGTAGCCTCGCTTAAGCTAACTCAGTATAACATTCATACTACACATCAGATAAAAGCTCATGAATATGTATTTTGATTCTACATTTCGGCTAGTTCTGTTTCAGATGTTGTATGGCACAGTTGACCTTTCTCTATCTTGTTATTTCTTTAAATAACACAAATCAATAACCTCACTAAAGTATAAACGTAAAAATGAAACTCTATATAACAGTTTCATAATGACCGCATTGGCTGAGGAGTTAACTGATAACATGTTCTGGACAAAATCGTGCCATTAAAAAAAGGAATAAAATGAATTTTATTTTAAAATAAAAACCCACAAGACAGTCATGACTTTTTCATAAACCGAATAACTTTTTAAATGAATGTTAAGGAACATTATTTTCATGTATTCATTGATTATCTTTTAATTGTCATAATGTGGTCTAAACACAAAGGTGAGCTGATGGAAATGTCATCAGATTTACTGAAATGTGTTCCTAAACTGTAGTGTCAGACTTCTTAAAAGTACAATTATTCAAAACATAAAATCATTCAGATTTACAAGTACATTTTGATGCTGAAATCAGGACTTTTACTTGTGTCGGAGTATATTAAGACCATCAAATATGTACTTTTACTCAAGCAAAGGAGCCGAGTACTTCTTCAATCACTGACTGTACTGGTACTGACATGTACTTTACTTGAGTGAAGACTGAATATGAAGACATTTGCTTCTTTAAAGCTGGACGTTTTTTCAAAGCAATATTAACTAGATATAGAAGTAAAAAATCTGTACATTTGACATAGATACCTATTCGACAGGCACATGTATTACATGTCAAAGTCTCTTGGGCCGATTGTCTAAACAGAAAACATGACACAGTTTGATCTTAATGTTCCCTTTATGTTTGAGTGACAGCTTCCTCCACAGTGCCTGATAGAGGTCTCACTTGATGTCACTGATGGAAAGATTTGAACAGTATAAATGTAATCACAAAAGTGACCATGAGTTTTGCACGGCACGATTGACCTTTCTCTATCTTGTTATTTCTTTAAATAACACAAATCAATAATCTCACTGAAGTATAGACGTAAAAATGAAACTCCATATAACAGTTTAATAATGACCGCGTTGGCTGAGGAGTTAACTGATAACAAATTATCCGGATAAAATCGTGCCATTAAAAAAAAGGAATACAATGAATTTTATTTTAAAAATAAAAACCCACAAGACAGTCATGACTTTTTGACAAACCGAATAACTTAACCTTTTTACATGAATATTAAGGAATTTTTGTTTTATGTATTCATGAATTATCTTTTAATTGTCAGACATGTAAAGGAAAGGTGTAATTTATTGTTGCATGACGTTGACTAAAGCCATTGACTGTTGACCTTTGATTTTATCCCTCATTCCACGAGGAGCTAATAAACAAAGTCAGAAGCTTATTCAGTGAGAATAAAACGTGTTGACCATAAAACCTTTTTGAAACATGTTTATGGAAGGGCGTTTAAAATATACCTTATACAGTCCTGACAGTTGTTGATAACTCAGATTAATGACTTCTGGGAAATTGAAGGCTTTACTTTAAGCCTGTAGCTGCATGAAGTGCAGTACCATGTTCACCCTGTTGCTTTTGCTTGCTCTAAACACAAAGGTTAGCTGATGGAAATGTCATCAGTTTTGCAGAAATGTGTTCCTAAACTGTAGTGTCAGACTTCTTAAAAGTACATTTATTCAAAACATAAAACCATTCAGATTCAAGTTTTACTTTTTATACTATACTATAAGTACATTTTGATGCTGAAATCAGGACTTTTATTATATTATTATTATTATTATATTAAGACCATAACATATGTACTTTTACTCAAGCAAAGGAGCCGAGTACTTCTTCCAACACTGACTCTACTGGTACTGACATGTACTTTACTTGAGTGAAGACTGAATATGAAGACATTTGCTTCTTTTAAGCTGGACGTTTTTTCAAAGCAATATTAACTATAAATATAAATAACAAATCTGTACATTTCACATAGATGTACCTGTTAGGGAAATAATTGACCTAGACACCTAGATATGACGTACAGGACCAACCCTGACGTCTGTTTATCTCCTTTAAGGACATAGGCTGCTTCAGCCATAATGTTATTGTTCCCATTCTGTGACCGGTCAACACAGCCTGTCCTCCTACAAAAAACGACCATATAGGTCGATTGTTCAGCAGCTAAATACGACCCAGAGACACGTTTTAAAGTGTAGCGCCTCTAGTGGTCGTGTAAGAAACAACATGCTCCTGTCGATTGCAAACGCTCCGGAGGGTCGTTTATTCACAAATAACCCTCTCTGGAAAATCCTAAATTGTGGAATAGTTTGGCCATTAAAATGCTTTTTTATTAGATTTCTAGCGAGAAGTGTATATTGTACTTTTATAATCCACGTCCAGTGGATGTGTAGGATCTACAGTTTGATAGATATACGAAGATGATTTGAGGTCTCGCCAGGAGAACGTGGACTGTATATGGGGCAACTTCCATGTAAAGTTAGCGTGGGTGAAAACATTTCAGCTGCAACATTAGCTTGTTGATAAACTTGGGATATGAGATATTTGTGTAGCCATTCGTGGTGAAGGCATCTGTGCTATTGTATGCATTATTTTTGACCCAACATTTCTACAGGCATGGCAGAATATGGCACTATTTTCACATATTCTAGCCCTTGTCTATTTGTATACCACGAGCTGCAAAATGACCACCTAACCCCACTGTACAGGCGGGTACTTGTTTAGATTTACCTGAGCAGGCTCTGTTTTGCTGTGGTATCCTGGCACCTGCGGGCCGCAGAGGGGCGGCGTAGTTTCGGGCAACGAAGAGTGCTGCTCCGGGGTTGAGGGCGGCGAGTCAGGCGGGAGTAAGCTAGTGTCCACAACGGAGGGTAACGTGATGTTCCCATCTGACCTGTTGCTGCAGTCTGCAGTAGATGCAGTGTTGCTGGCGTTTAGTGATGGTTGCTTTAACCATTTTCGTATAAATGATTATCCACAGATGTGTGTCACTGCTGTGGAAGCACTTTGGAAATGATGCACGCGCAGCGGAGCAGGTCACGCGCAGCTGATACAATTTGTTGTTAGTATTTTTCGCTCCGTTCTCTTTGTGGAATAGAGGGTGAATAACATTCAACTGCCCCGAAGATCCCGACGCGAAGCCTGAAGGGTAAACACCAGGTTTACTAATCTACCCGCACAATTTATCTCTGGTGTCGGAATGTCTCGCTATGTTAGTACATTGTTAAAAAACAAAACACCATTTAATTTCGGGTTAAAATGTGTTGTAACTGCGTTACTGAGCATTGTAACGGGTAATATATTACCCACATTTCATTAGTAATGCGTTACATTACTTCGTTACAGCAAAAAGTAATATATTACTGTAACTGCGTTACTTTTGTAACGCGTTACACCCAACACTGCTTAAAGGACAGAAACAACTTTGTTTCTATAGGTAAATACACATCTGAGTTGACAAATATGACATGTGGGGTTCCTCAAGGCTCCATCTTGGGGCCTCTTCTCTTTAACGTCTACATGCTACCACTGGCTCAGATAATGAAAAACAACAAAATAAGTTATCATAGCTATGCGGATGACACACACATTTACACAACCATTTCACCAGGAGACTATTCTCCAGTTAAAACACTGAGTAAGTGCATTGAACAAATCAATGACTGGATGTGTCAGAACTTTCTCCAATTAAACAAAGACAAAACTGAGGTAATGGTTTTTGGAGCCAAGGCAGAACGTATAAAGGTTAGCGCTGAGCTTCAGCCTGCAATGTTCAAAACAACAGATAAAGCCAGAAATCGAGGTGTAGTCATGGACTCTGACCTGAGTTTCAACAGTCACATTAAAACAGTTACTAAATCAGCCTACTATCACCTAAAGAACATATCTAGGATTAAAAGACTAATGTCACAGCAGGATTTGGAAAAACTTGTCCATGCCTTTATCTTCAGTAGACTCGACTACTGCAATGGTGTCTTCACAGGTCTCACTAAAAAATCTATTAGAAAGCTGCAGCTGATTCAGAACGCCGCTGCTCGAGTCCTCACTGACACTAAGAAAGTGGATCACATCACTCCTGTTCTGAAGTCTTTACACTGGCTTCCTGTGTGTCAAAGAATAGATTTCAAAATACTGCTGCTGGTTTATGAATGGTTTTTTAATGGTTTAGGACCAAAATACATTTCTGATCTTCTGCTAAATTATGAACCTTCCAGATCTCTCAGGTCTTCAGGGACTGGTCAGCTTTCTGTCCCCAGAGTCAGAACTAAACATGGTAAAGCAGCATTCAGTTATTATGCTTCAAATATCTGGAACAAACTCCCAGAAACCTGCAGGTCCGCTGCAACTCTGACTACTTTTAAATCCAGGCTGAAGACTTTTCTTTTTGTCGCTGCTTTTAATTGAAACTGAGCCAATGTGTTCATCAGTAAAGTGGCACTTCTGTGTGAACTATTCATATCTTAAACGGCACTGTAACTTTTTATTCATGTACTTTTTATTCATGTATTTTTTCTTTTAATGTTTCTTTTATTATCTTTTACCGTTTTTAAAATGCCTAAAAGGCAGAGGCAGGAAGAGCTGGCAGCTTAAATAGAGCGGCATGTTTAGGAGAATGTGTTTGGTTGGTTGTTAGAGGGACGAGGTGCGTCACGTGTTAATGTATCATTGGTGCTCGAGTTGACTGCCTGAACTAGCTCGCAGGCTTCGTCCCATTAAAGTCAAAGCTTATCATCAGCGTTTGTTTCTCAGTATAACCCGTTGCCTTCTTAAGAAACAGGAACCAGTGCAGGGTGGAATTATTTATAAAGCCACACACGCCAGCCACGCCAAGTTCAGATGTGTGAACAGAGAGAACTTCCATATTGAAAGAAAGGAGATAAACTTTTCAAATGAAGCAGCTCCCATGATGAAATTATGATCATTTGACAAGTAAACTTGAATGGTATAAACTTTTCTTTGTTATCTTGCAGACTGAAGAGGACCCGTGTAAACTCACCCGCTTTGAGGAGGATGTGTCCCTCCGTGCAGGGTCCTCGTCCCACAGCGCCCCCTGTGGTGATCCAGATAACGTCCTCTACTTCGTCCTTTGGGTACAAACGAGTTTGGACGGTTTGGACACGCAGAAGATGCTTTTTCTCAAATAATCCTATTTATTTTTTAAATATAAAATAAAAAGCAAGCGTCATGTTTGAAGCATCTTTTGGAAGTGTAATTATTTTTATTTATTTTATAAAGTACATTAGTGTTTGAACTAGAATAAATGAACACATGATATAGTAGTAGCCTATATACTGTACATCGATAATTTACAGAAGTGAAGCAATCCCTTAAGACATAAGAGAGGCAGCTTTAACCATCAGAGACTCAACCATGAACCTCGTCAGTGAGTTCACACACTTCATATTTCTATCAGTTTCTCTTATTTGACTGTTTTTCTTTATTCATTCACAGACGATCACTCAAAATATGCAGCAGATGGGAAACTCATGAGTGAACTCTGTTTGGTCTCACATCAGTCCAGTGTTGTTGGTTTATTTGATTAAACATGATGTTCAGAGTCTCTTCTCAAATGTAGGTCTTTACAACTACATTGTACTTTATAGGCTAAGGGGCGGGACATCTCGTAGCGGTTGACCAATCACAACAGAGCCGGCCAGCTATCAGAATCAGAATACCTTTATTAGTTCCACAGAGGGGACATTTACATTGTTACAGCAGAGAAGAGTCAAAGACAGCTTAATGTTACCTAAACATGCATACAAAAACATATTAAAGATAAAAAAACAGTTACACAATTTATAAAATACACATCCTGTAACAGTTCTGAGGATTTAGCGGCCAGGGATATATTGCACAGTTATTAACGACATATATATATATATATATATATATTGCACACAGTTGGTGGTTAACAAGAAGGAGTGTTATAAGTTATTATTGTTTGTGTGTGTGTGTCTGTGTGTTTGTGTGTGAGGGGGGGTCTACTAGGGGGTTTGTTGTGTGTGTAACCAATCAGAGCAGACTGGGCTCTGGTATCAGACAGAGGGTGAAAAGAGGTGCAGCAGCAGAAAAATAAAGAGCTGTTGGAACATTTAAGCATGGAGACATGTCACAGTAGAGGAACAAAATACAAATATGAACCTGAAAATGAACCCCTTTAAGATATAAACAAGTCTAGTTTTAATATAAATATATAAACTTGATTATAATGACATGCAGAGTAGAGTTTGTGGGGTGTGTTGGAGGAGGAGAATCTATCAGTAAAGAAGTAGAGCACTTCCTTTGTGGAGTCAGAAGTGAGAGACAGCGTTAAACCATTAGAGCCTCAAACATGAACGTCAGGCACACTTTGATCGGCTTCTTCTTCCTCAGTGAGTACATTAACTACATATTTATATCAGTCTCTCTTTTATTTTTAATTTATCTATTTTATATATTTATATTTGGTCGGTTAAAGTTTGCACTGCACTGTCTGGTGAGTGCATCGTCTCATATCAGTCCAAAAACATGTAGTTGGTTTCTGTGGATTAACACAGAGTCTATTTAAAAAAAGTAGTTCATTACAAATATGAGTTAGTCCCTGAAAATATAAACAAGCCTTTGTGTTTCAGCTCGACAATCTGCAATCAACCATTGTTCTTCTGTACTGCTTCTTTGGTTTTATAGTTGCTTCTTGCTTTGTTTAGTCTGTTGATTAGTAACGTCACTTTCTGTATCATCAGACCGGCGGTAGTTGAGTAATAACCACGAGTTGCAACCAAAATATATATTAGCAGTAATTTCAGTTCCTCAATGCCTTTCTTTCATTACTTACACTCACTAACCCACTTTGTTCATTGTATTAAAACCAGTAACAATGAAAAAATAAGCAAAATGCAGCACAGTATTAAATGAAACATTTTTGGCAACCAATAAAATAATAAGTAGGACTTTATTCACCCAAATGAATCTGACCCAGAGCTAATGAACATGTTGTAATCATGGGAGGGGTAAAAGTAGTAATAAGGGCACCATCTCTCCTCCATTTATAACAATTATAAATCACTTATAAGCAGTGTTGTGCTAGTTACTGAAAACCAGTAACTAGTTACCATTACTAGTTACTTCATTTCAAAAGTAACTCAGTTACTTTACTGATTACTTACACCAAAAAGTAATGCGTTACTGTGAAAAGTAACGTTTTAGTTACTTTAAAAAAAGGCTCCCATTATATTAATGCCCTTATAGCCTTAATTTCAGTACTGTTATTGCATTGGAGAATAATACAATCTATTGATCAACTTGACATGCATTATATGCAATATGGATAGCATCGATATTAGCTGGCTTTACATTTTTGTATATTCTTTCTCCAGGTAGTTGGAAAAAGTTTTCCGTCCCATATGCTGTGTGCCGCCCGGACATGCTATCATGCTAACTAGCTCCCTGAAAGCGGGTGACTCCACTGTAGCAATAGCCTGCATGTGTTCTACAACATACCGTGCAATGGCTTTATCGACTTTCCCCTGGCGAGCAGTCCCTTGGTTAAAATCCAGCCGCTGTTGCTTAGGTGCAGGTGGAGGTGGAGTGGCGTCGGCTGAGTCTCTGTGGTCTTAGCTACTAGCTTCGTCCCAGCATGTTGTGTTTGCAGATGTTTTAAGAGATGTGAATGACTGGTTTGGGCAGTAGATAGGCTCTTTGACCCGCCAGGACACGACTTACATTTAACTAAAACGTTCTTTTCTTTGTGCTCGACAAAAGTGAAATAGTGAGAATATCTCCAGGTGGAGAAACTAGACTTGAGCTCCGCCGCCGCCATGACAGTCTTGTTAGTAAACAACACAAACACGCCCACAGCCCGTCTCCGCATGTGACACAGGAAGTATCTAAGTACATTTACTCAAGTACAGTACTCATCTCTGTTCACCTGGCTGTTGACTATATAAATAAACTAACGCAGTAACGGAGTAACGCACCATGTAGTAACGGTAACTGAGTTACTGAATTTAAAAAGTAATGCGTTAGAGTACTAGTTACTGCCAAAAATAACGGCGTTACAGTAACGCGTTACTTTGTAACACGTTAATCCCAACACTGCTTATAAGAAATCATCATCACCATCCCTCCACGATTCATAATATAATTAACAGCTAAAATAAAACATTCTCAAATTTACTGTAGAATATTACATTTCATAATGTTAACAACATTTTTGGACAATCTAAAATATATTTAAATCTTGATCTTTGGAAATGTGAAGCAGTACATGTTGTTGATCAGACTGCAGTGTCTTAAAGGAATATATTAAATATTGATTGCTCATCTTTTCAACAGCACTGAGGGATGGAAACAGTGGGCTCACCAACGCACAAAAACTTGTCCGTACAGGAACTGAAGGAGCAAACATCACATTGAGATGCACCTTTACTTTCTCTGGAGGAAGGAAGATGTTCTGTAAGGGAAAATGTGAAGCAGGAAACATTCTGGTAGAAACGACCGGAGACTCAGAACAGAGAGGCTGATACAGCATCAGATATGTGGAAGGAACTTTTCTACGTGGTAAAACTCTGTATGTGAGCATCACAAAGCTGACCAAGTCTGACGCAGGACCGTACCAATGTGGTCTGGACAGATCTGTCTTCAACTTATACCAGGACATTGAGATCAGAGTTACAGATGGTGAGTCTCTGCTGGGAGTTTTGGATATAACTCTTCCCAGCTGCTGCTGTTTCAAATAACCGAATATGTTAGTGTTAGAGTTATATTAAGAGCTGCATATTTAAAAAAAAAATCCTTTAAAAGAATAAATATCTGATGAGCACCACAAACATTACAGCTATATTGTTGCACCAAACACATTATTTACCTTCTTGATTTAGCTTTAAAATGTGTAATGCTCTGATGCATTTTCAGATACATTTTATTTCAATGACGTCTTAGCGTTCTTTGTCCAATCAGTATCTGATTTGTGTTTCATTGTGTTTTATTTTTGTTTCACAGCTCCAGCCTCTTTAACATCAGCCCCATCAGCCTCCACACTGACCACCACTCAGAGTCTGAGCTCCGTACCTTCCTCAGCCTCCCCTGAACGCACCACGCAGCCTCAACAGGGACAGACAGCTCCGGATGGTCACGGTACTTTTAGTTTGTTGTTTGTGTTTATGGACCAGGAAGTATCAGAGAAAACAAAGTGTTCTCCTGCTCTCAGGTGTGGTGCTGTATGTGCGTCTGACTCTGGTCGTCATGGTCATCGCACTCTCAGCGTCTGTGCTGATATTCTGCAGGAAGAGGGCCAGGAAACCCAGAGGTGAGTTCACAGGAAACAAAGACATAACAAAAGCAATCGTTTGGAGCTAATCTTCTGAATGTGATGTCTTTTAGAAACTGCTGATGAAGCTGAGTATGTCAATGTCACAGAGGTGAGTTTGAGTTCATCTCAGCATTATTAATGTTTGTGCAAGCAGCTGATATTAATACAAACCTGTCCTCACTTCCTGCAGGCTGACAGAGAGTGTGAGGAGGTCAGAGAGGAGGACAGAGGGAGCAGATCTCCTCCTGTAGAGATGTCTGTTCTCTCCACTTCCCACTGCAGACACTTCTCAGAAGACAGTAAGCAACACGAGATATGACAGAAGCTTTGAGTTCAGAAAACAGTATCTTTGGACTTCAAACACTAACACAACTAGAGTCAGTCAGAGTTTAACATCAGTGTTTGTTTCTCAGTATAACCTGTTGCCTTCTTAAGAAACAGGAACCAGTGCAGGGTGGGGTTATTTTTAAAGCCACAAGCGATGATAACTCTTTTGAGAAGTAAGTTAAGATGTGTGAACACAGAGAAAGAACTTCCATATTTCAAAAAAGGAGATGAACATTTCACATGAAGCAGCTCCCAGGCTGAAACGATGATCATGTGAAAACACATGAAAGTAAACTTGAAAAGGTATCAACTTTTCTTTGTTATCTTGCAGACTGAAGAGGACCCGAGTAAACTCACCTGCTTTGAGGAGGATTTGTCCCTCCGTGCAGGGCCCTCGCCCCACAGCGCCCCCTGTGGTGATCCAGATAACGTCCTCTCCCTCGTCCTTTGGGTAGAAATGAGTTTGGACGGTTTGGCCACACAGAAGACGCTTTTTCTCCTCTCTATTCCTCCGTTACTTTACATCAGGTGTTGCTTCAACTCAATTAATTTGTAGGGTTTTAAATAGTAAACAAAAGCTATTTGGGTTTCACAGTCTACATTATTAATAATAATAATAAAGCTTAATTTATATAGCACTTTTCATACACCACTAGTGCTGCGTACCTGGACTCACATTCAGGTTCAGGTCCGGACTCAAGTCCAGAGGTTCAGGTTCAGGTCCGGACTTATAAGTCCGGACCTGAACCCATGGCTTGTGTCAAGTTGTGTGAGTAACTAAAGTGAACTTATTGTAAGCTAATTATAAATTTAAAATTAACAATAATCAACTCAAATTCAAACTCATCAGGTTTATTGTGCTCCCTTCCAACTTGTGTCTACATTTCTCTACAAAGTACAAATGTAGAAAAACACTTTTTGCCACTTAGTCTACAAATGACTTATGACAGCAACTACAGTGAACTACTACAAAGTTCAAACATTTATTTCATTTACCAAACTAAATTAACCAAACGGTCCCTGAGCTGACTGAGCCTAAATCCCTAAAACGTTGCTGAAAGGTAGAGTGTAGAGTAGACTATACGCATTACACTGTTACACACCTACTATACAGTATAGGCTACACTGTAGTGACTGTACAGTCAGAGTGTACTGTACTGTCTGTACACCATGTATTTTCTACAACTCTACATGTGTACATTATACAGTACATACTACATACATAGTGATGTACATACATACTGTTAGAAATTAAAATCAATGTTGATATGGCGTAATTTTGAATTAAATACACTATTTAATTTAAATCAGTTTTATTCTGAAAAAACCGGAAGTTCACACTATTAACTTAACTAATACTTTTATTCTGAACATTCTTCACTTCCGGTTAGCATTAGCATGTGGCGAGATGCTACGTTTTCAAACCGTGAATCGAAGGTGAAATGACATGTGATGTTGTACACTGAGCACGCTGGGATTAGCACTCATTTATTGACGCTGAATAACGTTTATCAGGGAATGTTTAAATAACCACAGACACCAGAATATACGTAAGTGCTAGTTTTTTTGCGAGTCCAAGTACCGGTTCCCGACGTTCCGGTTTTAACCGGACTTGAACCGAAACTTTTTACAAGTCCAGTACCGGTTCGGCGTACCGGTACGCAGCACTATACACCACGCTCAAAGTGCCTAACAAAATGTCAAGTAAAAAAAAAAAAAATCCTCAGATTATTTGTTAAGAACTTTAAAGGTGCATGCAGCAAAATATAACATTTTATCAGATTGATCGACACAAGGAGGTAACATGTATGATAATACAATAAAATAAATAATGGTTTCTCTCAGACGGATAAGACACAAGACGACTGAATCGATGCAACAATATAAAATATAAAACCCCATAATACAAAGTGAACATATAGGTACAACAGAAAAAAAGAAGATAATAGTAATACAAATGCCATAATTCTAATAAAGGTTAAACGATTAAGAAATAAAAAAGACCAACGTAAAAATAAATATTGCTATTGAAGCAAGTTAGATTAATAAAGTAAGATAAAATCCTTTAAGACCTATACAATAAATAACACAATATAAAGGTAGGTAAATAATAAAGACTAAAATAACAACAAAGGTCACCTATCATGCTAATTGTAGGCAATAGCATAGGTCTCAGATATATACAAAAATATAAAAAAACATGTCTATGAAGTGTCACTCATTCCAGCCATGCCTCATATCCCTCTATTTCACTTCCTGTTACAGAAGTGCTGATTCTGGGTATAAACAGGTCTCTCTTGAGAATGAGACCATGTGTCTCAATGAAATGTTCACCTGTATAAATAAAGGTTACAAATTAAGCTTTTTTTTTTTTTAATCTGAACAAATTAAAAAGAAAAGGGGGCGGGGTTTATGCCGGCTCATGTGGGACCTAGCAGATACTGTCTAAAATGCTCCGGTAATGAAAAGCAAGGATTATTAGATCAAGGATTATTTCTGAAACAGTATGGAGCTCAAAGGCTTTCTCTTTGGCCGGTAACAGTTGGAGTACAATACGTACAAATATATTATTCCGTATCCCTGTTTTTTCTTCATATTTTCTTTGTAAAAGTTTCTCTTTAATATTATATGTTTTGGCTTTTCCTTTGAACCAAATCATCAAGACAAAGTCCTTTCATTTGCAATAATACTGCAACATCTTGGTTTGTCCTAAAATGTCAAAACGTTATAGTATTTCATTGTTTACATTGTAGAATTGTCATTTTGCCGTAACATTTTGATTAAGAAATGTTTTAGAGTTAAAGGTTGGGTAAGTTTGAGAAACCGGCTCGAGATACGCTTTTTGTTATATTCCATGGAATGCTCTTAACATCCCGATAGCAATGAATATCTTAAGTGCTTTGACAAAAAATCCATACAAAAATGTCATCTGTGGAAGCCGTGGCGCTGTAAAAAGCACGACCAATCATCTGAGCCGGCCCGGCTAAAATAACTGGATGGCCTACCTGCCGGTCAGCCTTCCATCTGTGCACAAACTTATCTCGTGCCCTCATTGGTCATGTGCGCGTTCGTGTGTGTTGGGGGAGGGACTCTGTAAGGAAGTGGCAGATTTTTTTCCGGTTGTGTATTTTCAAATTCTAGCGCACTCGAGCTGGTTTCTCCAAAATGACCTACTCCACCTTTAAGTATGTTATAACGATGTCTTTGCAAGCGTTGTGTAACATGTATTAAACATAAAGAAATGTGTAAGCACTGCCTGTGGTCAAACAAGATACATTTATAAACTATTCTGCCATAATTATCGCACAATAATTGGGATATCATTTGGGGTTTAAACTGTTACAGTCATTCGGCATAATGGAGACTTAACTGTCAACAAAGGCATTTCCACTTTAAGATATTCTAAGAAATAATATTTGAAAACATTAAAAAAAAAACTTTTTTAAAAATATTTTTTTATATGTTTTTGTTATATTTTTCATTAGTTTTACCAAAAATAACTTGATTTAATTGTATTTAAATTAATATTTCCAAAGAAATAAATCCTTCGAATCTGCCTGTTCAGTTTCTGTTGGAATGTGAAGGGTTAAATGCCATCTCTGCGAGTTATGTGACCACGCCCTAATTTATGCAAACACTTTAAGACCTAATATAAATAAAAGGGTCGTGTTAGAAAACAATTCACTCACAGATTCATAATCAAGAAGGTGGAATCTAACTATATCGATAATAATATTTATTGCATCCATGGGTAGAAACTAAGGCTGTCAAGTTAACGCGTTAATAACGCGTTAACGCAAAAAAAAATTAACGCCACTAATTATTTTAACGCGATAAACGCATGTGTATTTTTTTTCCTCGGCCGCCCCGTAGTTTCAGAGCGCATCGAGTTTAAAATACCATCTACAAGCTGATGCTGACAGCCACCGGCAGGCACCGACTGGCCATCGGGAGGACCGGGAGGGTGTGTGTTTGTGTGGCGCGAGTGAGCAAGAGAGAGACCGTACGTGCATTGTTGTTGTTAGCATCGGGTGCTAGCTAGCTGCGCTAACGGATATAAGGAGCTGTTTAAATGAAAACAGAGGAGCGCTCTATCCACACAACTGCACCGAGCACTTGACTTTATGCAGGAAGTCAGACAGCGGGACATTGTAGGAGAAGTCAGCACACTCATGATTGCAGCAACATGATCGCAGCGTCCAGGCAGCTCCCGTTCGAGCATATGCCTTGAGTTGCACATAGCTCCAACGATCACACACACACGCGCACGCGCACACGCACACACCATTTGTATTGTATGAGAGAGGTTCCAGGTTGAATTGAGGCGAATATTTGTAATGTTCAGAGGTTGTTGTGTTTAATATTCATGAGAATATTTGTCATTGTTCAAATGATAATAAACATTAGCATAAAGCATATTTGTCCACTCATATGTTGATAAGAGTATTAAAAACTTGAAAAATATTCCTCTAAGGTACATTTAGAACAGATAAAAAATGTGCGATTAATTGGCGATTAATCGCGATTAACTATGGACAATCATGCGATTAATCGCGATTAAATATTTTAATCGACTGACAGCCCTAGTAGAAACATGTTTTTTTCTGCTGTAAAGTTGGGCATTTTAACATGGGGGTCTATGGAAATTGCTCCTTTCTGCAGCCAGTCCCTAGCGGCCCATATATGAACTGCAGTGTGTGGCACTTCCGTATTGGCGTCTGTAGTGTTGTCATGTTGTCATTTGGTATGTGTATCTTGCTTTGTTATAGACAACTCAGGAGACAGCGAGTATCGTTAACTGTGCTTTATTCCCGCTCTGTACTACCTAATAATCCGTGTCCCGCATATCACATTCCGGGTATCCACAACTCCGGACCAAATAGTATGTAACAACATTACATCCCTCCCTTATTTCAGATGAACATTGACTTTTGATATTAACGAAATGTAAATAAGAATTGCAGTAAGAAAGGTCTCTTATTCTTAGTAATGAAATAAAGAAATTAATATCTCATTGTTTTAACTTAAATGACTGAGTCTTCTTTGTCACTAGCAAAAATGTCCTTTTTGTAATTGTTCAACTATCTGCAGTCTCTTGACTTCTTTAAGTCATATTTCAGCAATGAGACGTTGTGGTGGTCTCCTGTTTGTTCTGATTGAATATCTGATTGGAACAGGACCTTCAGGGTTGATATTCTCGTTTTGGAGCTGATGAGTTTCCTCATCTGGTGGGTCAGGAAGTTGTAGATCCAGATCATCCTCTTCGTCAGTCATTCCTGAGTCAGATCCAATAGGAACTGAAGGTGGGAGCAGTTTGAAGTGTGAGGAGTTTCGTGTTATCTCATGTCCTGGGCGAGCTGCTGTCACCATTGATCCTCTGATCTTCACGATGGTGTAAGGTTTGCTTCCATAAGGAGTCATGAGCATGCCTTTGATATTCTGACGGCATAGCACAATGTCACCTGGTTTGAGGATAGAAGGTCGAGCTCTGTTTTTGTGGTCGGCATGCTCTTTCTTGCGCTGCTTGGCACGCTGATCAATATCTTGGAGTTTGGTGTCAGGTGTATGATGTTGAGTCACATGAAGAGCGGGGAGAGTGGTGTTGAGTTTTCTCCCAAACATTAACTCGGCTGGAGTCAGCTGTGTAGTACCGTGTGGGGATGCACGGTAATTTCTAAGAAAACGGTAGAGGTTCTGTTTCCATGGTTTTCCTTCAGTGTGTGTGGCTGTTATTGTTTTCTTCAATGTTTTCATGAAGCGTTCAGCTTCTGCATTAGCTCTCGGCCAATACGGTGTTATTTTTCTGTGTTTGAATCCGAGATAGTGGCTGAAATCTTTGAATGGCTGTCCATTGAATGGAGGTCCATTTTCTGTTTTCACCACATGTGGGATACCATAGGATGAGAAGATTCTGTCCAGTTTGGGAATCACTGTAGTGGCTGCTGTGGACTTTAGTATCTCAACTTCGGGGAACCTGGAATACTCATCAATAACCACAAGTAGGTAATCACCTGATGGGAAAGGTCCTGTAAAGTCAATAGAAACATTTTGCCATGGACCTTTGGGAAGTTCAGACATATTAAGTGGTTCCATTTGATTCTGGGAGGTTGCTGCTTGACATGGTATGCAGTGTTTTATCATCTTTTCCACCATTTCATCTATGCCTGGAAACCATACCTTTTCCCTTACCAGTTGTTTGGTCTTAACAATGCCAAGATGACCGTCATGGGCTAGGCTTATTGCCTTACGTTGGAGAGAGGTAGGTAGCACAAGTCGTGTTCCTCTGAGAATGACAATCTCTCCAGCGTTGACTATCAGTTCGTTTCGTAGGCGGTAGAGTGCTTTCAGCATTGGATAATCAGTGTAGTCTGAGTCCTGTGGTGCATGTCTCCAGTGTCCTGCACTCAAAAAATGCATCACTTTACATAATGTAGGATCATTCTTTGTTTCTGTTTGAACTTCTGCAAGTGTCATTGCCTTTGGAACAGCATTGTCAATGACAAAGTTGACATATTCCTCAGCCATGCGAGACGATCTGCTTGGTATGTCTGGACATGTAATCGGCAGGGTTATCTTTTCCAGCTTTGTACTTGATAATGTAGCTGTATGGTTGTAGTCTTAGCCGCCAGCGTTCTAACCGAGCTGGGGGTGTGGCTTTTGGGTTGTTGAAGATCAGTTCGAGCGGTTTGTGATCTGTGATAACAGTGAAGTGTGACCCATAGAGATATAGGTGGAAGTGTTCACATGCCCAGAGGATTGCCAGAGCTTCTCTCTCTGTTTGAGAATAGCGCTGTTCCACTGGTGTGAGTGCTCGGCTGGCATATGCAACAATGTGGTCATTACCCTCTTTGTCAGGGCTGTGCTGGCTGAGTATGGCACCTAGACCAACAGGGCTGGCATCAACCAGTAGTTTGGATTTCTTCCTTGGGTCAAAGTAAGCCATTGTAGTGTTTTCCATCAGCTCTGATTTTAGCCTCTCCATTGCCGACTGTTGTTGTGGTCCCCATGACCAGGTAGTGTCTTTTTTTGTTAGTTGACGTAAAGGTTCAGAGATCGTGGCATAGTCATGAATGAAACGTGAGCAGTATGTTATCATCCCGAGCAGACTGCGAACCTCTGATGCGTTTTGGGGTGGAGGAAGGTTCTTGATGGCAGTGATCTTTTTAGGATCTGCAGATATGCCTTTTTCAGAAAAAATATAGCCAAAGAACTCAAGCTCTGGTTTACTGTATTCACATTTATCAGCATTGAGTGTGATATTTTTCTCCCTCAGTCTCTGAAAAACAGCTTTGAGGCTATTGTTGTGCTCTTCTTGTGTTTTCCCATACACAATGATGTCATCACTCATGTTCCTGACGTTGGGGATACCATGTAGCACTCCTTGAATGACATTTTGGAACACTTCAGCAGCAGAGTTAATGCCAAAGTTCAGTCTGGTGTACCTCCAGAGGCCAGTGTGTGTAGTGAAGGTGGTGATATACCTTGAATCTGGATGTAGCTCAAGTTGATGGTATCCAGCATTCAGATCCAGCTTGGAGAATACTACAGCTCCATTCAGGTCGTGGATGAGGTCATCTACAGTTGGTGTGATGTGGCGCTCTCGCTGTATTGCTGTGTTCGGCAGGCGCATATCCACACAGATGCGAACTTTGTCAGGGTTCTTTGGTTTTGGTGTAGCAACTATCGGAGACACCCATGGCGTTGGGCCGCTGATTCTCTCGATGACTCCTTTTTCCTGTAGCTGGTTTAATTCTGATTCCACTCTTTTTCTCATGTGGAAAGGAATCCTCCTGTGTGGCTGTGTCACAGGTTGCACTGACTCATCAATGTGTAGCTTCACTTGAAAATCTTTGAGTTTTCCTATGCCTTGAAAGATGTCTTGGTACTCATGGAGGAGCTGGTTTGGGGATGAAATAGGCATTTCTGTGGACATAGAATTTACAACTTTCAGAAGTCCTAGTTCTGTTGCTGTCTTTCGACTCAGCAGTGAGCCATGGTCACCCTGTATCACATAGAATGTAACTGCATTTACTGTGGAAGTAGTTGAATGGACTGCAGCTTTACATTTTCCTCTCAAAGGAAGAGCAGTGGATGAGCCATAAGGATAGATCTTGGCAGCAGATGGTTGCAGTTCACAACTGGCTTTTAGCTCTTCATAGGAAACATCATCTAATATGTTCACTGTCGCACCAGAGTCAACAATAACATGTATTACTGTGTCCACAATTTTTATTTGTGTACGTTTGTGTCCTGCTTTGTCTTGCAGTGTGCATACAACATACACATAGTCATCTTCTGCTGAGCTGTCTGGAGTGTCTGGTCTCTGTGTCTTTTGCTCAGTTTGTTTCTGCACTTGATGCACTTTGTATTTTGGTCGGTAATGTTGTTGTTTTTCTGCAGCTTTAGGGGTATAATCTTTGTTTTGTGATCTGCAGCATCTTTGGAAATGATTTAATTTTCCACATGCTTTACAATCTTTCCCCTTTGCTGGGCAGTTTGCTTGTCCTCCCTCATGAGGAAAATGTCCACCACAGTTGTTGCAGGTTTTGTATTCATGCTTCACATTATTATATTTATTGAATTGTTTATGACTTTGGAAGCTTTTCTTTTGTACAGCATGCACTGGGAATTCTTTTTGTGATCTTCCTGTCTCCATACCTGCAGCTTGTTTGTCTGACAGTTCTTGAGCTCTGCCTGCATCCAGTAGTTTTTGAAGTGTCATGTCGCTGTCCTTTAGCGCCGCCCTGCGGAGGCGTGCGGAACTGCAGCTTAGAATAATCTGTGACTTTATTTCCTTATCAGCGTCGGTAAAGTCACATGTTGATGCCAACTGTCTCAGTCGCGTGTGGAAAGCATCCAATGTCTCACTGTCATTTTGCCTGGCTTGTCTGAAAATATAGATCTCATATTCAGGATTTACTTTGGGGCAGAAATAGGTTTGCAGGCTCGCTATGGCCGTATCGTAATCATCAGCGTCTCCCGTTCCTGGCAGAGTGTCAAATATGTCATACACGTCTGATCCAGCATAGTGCAGCACTAGCGCACGTTTTTGTGTATCCTCCTTTATGTCTAATGCTACTAGGAAGTTGGTGAATCGTTTAATCCACCTTTTCCACCTCGAGCCTACAGAGCTGGGTTCAGTGTGCACATCAAACTGCGGGAAATGTGGGAGATTGGCCATGGTGCGTCCCGTGGATGGCTTGGCTAGCTTGTTAGCCTTATGTGTTAGCCAACGTAGTTCGCTTACCGCTTATCCAGAATTGTGGATGTTTTATTTCTCTTCCCTCATTCTGCGATGTGTTGCGGTATCCTCGTCGCCAGTTGTAGTGTTGTCATGTTGTCATTTGGTATGTGTATCTTGCTTTGTTATAGACAACTCAGGAGACAGCGAGTATCGTTAACTGTGCTTTATTCCCGCTCTGTACTACCTAATAATCCGTGTCCCGCATATCACATTCCGGGTATCCACAACTCCGGACCAAATAGTATGTAACAACATTACAGCGTCCTGGTGTAGGTACCAGATGTGTTCGGGTGTATTTCCGTCGCACTCGTCATCCGTCATAACCGTCATATTTTACGGCAACTCAAGAGGGCCATGATGGTCAAATTCCGAACATTTAAACATAGCCGACACTTCATTCTTTACTTTGTCCGTTATTATATGTAGAAGATTATACTTTTTCTCCGTCATGTTGTTTCCATAGCAACAACTTCAAACAGGCATAGCCTACACTTCATTCTTTACTTTGTCCGTTATTATATGTAGAAGATATACATTTTTTCTCCGTCATGTTGTTTCCATAGCAACAACTTCAAACAACAACAACTAACCGCTAGCCGCAAAGCTAGCATCACAGCCACTGCTCCGTTTTTAGAGACTTTGCACACGTTTTTCACAAACATTTTCACACGCTAGGAGTACTTTCATTCGCTTCGTCTTGATCTGTAGATGTGATTTGATGTGTCGTGTGTCCCCCAACTCCTCTCCAAAGTTCAGATATTTAATAAAATACTCAGGGGAGTTTCCTGAATTTTCATGCCCAAAGCCAAGCACTAGGCCCTGGGTAAATTAAGAGGCTAATCTCGGGCACTTTTGTCCACTTTCCCTGGTGGTATAAACTCAAGCCAGACATCCCTGGAATCGTCTTAGAGAGTAGATGATCAGTGGGGCCTTGTTTTTACTGAATGATTTGTTTTTTTTATGGGGAATTCAAATATGAGCTTATTTTTAGGATTTTCGGAGACTTTGCACACGTTTTCACAAACATTTTCACGCTAGGAGTAGCCTATGGGAGTACTTCCATTCGCTTTGTCTTGATCTGTAGATGTGATTTGATGTGTCGTGTGTCTCCCAACTCCTCTCCAAAGTTCAGATACTATATAAAAATACTAAAAGGTAAATAAAACATGAAACATAATGACAAAATAACAACCTGAAAGATATGTATTCTATCTACACATTTCGTAATTATATAATCTATTATAAAAGTGTTGGCTAAAGTAACGCAGAATATATATATTTTTTAATTGTAAATAATTAGAAACATATGTGCACAAGTACATGGGACCCCACCATAGCACCCCACACACATAACAAGGTGTCCCGAGTTCCTCCGGCTGCAGTTCCGCAGACGGCCGGTGTGTGGCAGCAGAGCGCTGGGAGCAGAGGGAGGTGAGTAGACGGATATGACGGATGACGGTGGCGACGGAAATACACCCGAAGATATCTGGTAGCCCGAACACATCTGGTACTGACACCGGCTGTTCCCCAGAGTTTGCCGCTTGGTCCCTCTCTACATTCACAGAGGGCCCGCTATAGTAACTCAACGAGAGAGTAATGTCAAATGACAGTACAATTGACCAATCATATCTTCCCTCTAAATGGGCGGGCTTTATTTTCGCGGACTTTATGACAAGTTCCGCCCGCTGTGAGGTCTATGCAAGAGGTGCAGTGACGAGTCCTAAAACCCGGAAGTAAGCTGCGCTCGGATTCCCTCGACAGAAAGCAGTGGGATTTCTCCAGAGGATTTTGGAAAATAGCTGGAAATAAGGTCTGTGGAAAACGAACCTGTTAGATAAATGCACGTTTTGTTCAGACGGATAATATCCACATGTCTACCCTACTTTTATTATTTTCGAATCATAAATCTAATCGATAGATTTATGATCGATATATTTATGATCGATATATTTATAATTAGCATAAGTTCGTTCAGGATGGCTCACTTCGGTGACAGTGATGACATCATTGCGAAATTATTAACCGAGTCATTTTCAAGATTGAGTTACAATGATAAACTGGAGGCAAAGGATCAGCTGCATGACCCGCAAGTGCTTCATCCAAAAGGACAGGAGGACGGTAGGCCTAAGTCATTTTCAATGTGGGCCGCCGTGCCGACTTAATTCATTTGTAATTGTTACTTGGCTGTGGGTGCCCTGTCATGATAGGTGTTTATATAAATGGTGTTGTTCTGTGTGGTAGAGGGTCGCTGTCATTGATGCGTTTTGCACCCCGGACCTCTGTTTTGATATTCCACTGAAGTATACGCTGTGACGTATTATCTCTTCTTTTTTTTCCGAGGGAAGCCCTCCTTCAGAGGGCCTAGGTATAAAAGTCACGGCTCACCACTGCTCTATGTCAATTATGGGGTGTCATCATATGCCGTTTCCATGGAAACTTATCCCTCGCCATAAAAGACGGTTTTGCTATAACTCCTATGAAAATGTTCAAAAAAGTGCTCAAACTTCACATGTGTGCTAACAGTCCAGCCGTGAAGACATCTACGGGACAGTTTTGAGATTTCTTCAAATGCCGTTGCCATGGCAACACAATGCTCACCATGAAACATGGTTTTCTCATAACTTCAGGGAAAATGCTCCAAACGGCCCAAAACTTCACAGGTTTGGTAACGATGCAGCCATCAACGCATCTACGCGTATTATGGGATGTCATCAAATGCCGTTGGCATGGTGACAGATCATTCGCCATCAAGTTAGTTCAAAAGTTTGCAGTTCAAATATTCTGCTGCTTTTCCAAGCCTTTTTACTTTCTTTTCTTCTCTCATCACACATTCAAGCCCCCAGTGTTAATTTCAATCTAAATTCTTCACTTTCTTCTTACACATTACATTACAGCATAGCAGTTTAGCGTCAGCTTTTCAGCATAAAGCATTCCCACTAGCAATTTCTTCAGGAATTGCATTCTCTAGTTTGTAATAATACTGCAACACATTTTCGGTATTTCAAATGTTCTGTATGTATAACCAGGGCCGCCCCTGGCCAAGCGACATTGTGAGATGAGGCCCCCCCCCAACCGACAGGAGTGACATTTTTTTTGTGGAAACAAGGTAGGCTACGTTGCAAATCGAGGGGTGAGAACCAGAGGGGCGTAAGTAACATTTGACCAACTTTACAGGAGAGCCAAAACAAAAAATGACCATACTTTGTCCTGACTTTGTTTATTAAATTAAATCTTTAATATGAAAACTTCATAAACATGTGGATGACAATATACTTAATGAACAATATTTTGACTTTCAATGAAAAAAATATTCTTCTATCTTTTTTTTATTCGGAAGAAAGTCACATGCGCCTTTTATACTAAGATTGTATCTCATATAAACTAAGAAAAAGGGCTGATAAAAATAGGAAAAAGGCTTTACATTTATGAGTTTAAAAGTAACTAATCAATTGTTATAATAACAATATCATATGAAAATATCCTTATATCATATTAGTTCATTGAATGTATTAAAAATATTAATAACCATTTTGCCAAATAGTTAATTATTTAGCAATTTCCCTAAATAACCAATTGAAAATGGCTACAGAGTCCATTGTGATCATATAACATATCAATATCACATCAGTTCACTGAATAACAATACATTACATTAAACCTGGCCTAATAACTGTTTGGTAAATCAAAAACTACTTTAGAACATTAGCACGTCATATATAGCAATATAATTATATACGACAACAGCATAGTTCATGCAGATCATGTACGTTTAAGATTGATTTGAAAGGACATAGCCTACTCTGCCTGAATGACTTGCAAAGAATGGTAGAAGTCCACATAGAAGTGAGGGATTTGTGCACAGTCTGAGTAAGTCTTTCTTTTTCACAGCAGTGACCCCAGGTGGACCTGTGTACATCTTCTTTGGTTCAATTGCATGAGCACCTCTGGTCTCCTGCTTTCCAACTTGCAGTTTGGTCGTGACAGCTCATATTTGAACTGAATCATTTTCGGATCCTCTTTTGTGTAGCACAGCCATTTCATGTTCTGCCAACAAACTGTTTGTCCCTCTGTGTCTTTGATTCTGTTTCAGACCGTGTGTTGTAGGGCTGCGCAATTAATTGTATTTTAATCTCGATTACGATTTTGGCTTGCAAGGAGGTCCACAGTTTCCCCGCAGCGAGGCCCCCCACCCCCCTGTTGACAGTTCACGAGCGTGCCCCCTCAACTTCATCCACCATATCACAGTCATCAATTAAGGACGCGCTTTACAGTGCAACGGCCTACTCAAGCAGCTCGCAAGGACACAAAGATATAACACATGCCATCACATTTTACATAGCTAAATGGTTCTCACCCCTCGAAATATAATTCCTGTTTATTATTATTATCAACAGAGTTACTTTTTTATACAGTGAGGTAAATGGTAAATGTGCATGTATGTCGTTCAGTATGCGTTTACAGGTGAATACGTCTGCATTTCCTGCCAAATACTAGCCTCAAAAAGATTAAAATATAATTAATGCAAATAAACTACTTCTACTAATAATAATAATAATAATCATAATCAATTCAATAATATAAATACTATATTATTTTATTATAATATAGTTGTAATATAGTCAAGACAAAACATGCTTATGTCATGCTCAAAAACTGATATTTCTTAAATCTGTATTCTAGTACCCTCTGTCAGCAATGTATCAACAACTACACACACATTTCTATCAGTATTTCTCTGTGTTGTGGTTGACATGATGATGACTGTTAGCAGCGCCATATAGACTGAGAGTTATGTCATCTCCGCCACTTTTTTACAGCAATGGCGGATCGTGGAGCCTCTCAATTCGTTCCCCGGAAGTTAGCGCCAAGGCTAGCAGAGCTATAGAGTTGCAGCATAATAGACCGTTCGTGACGGACTTTTAAAGGTAAGAAGAAGTTTAAAGATTTATATTGCGGATATTATCAGTACATCTGATTCAAATTAACATGTGTATTAAAGGATGTCAGTGGATTATCCCTAAATTAGTAGATTTAGGGAACGTTTACAGATAACAGATTAAGCTAGGATACCGAAGCAAGTTAGCAACACACGTTGAACAGCCTTTTAATTGTAAATTCCGTTCTCTTAATGTCATTTCGTCCAACGTTGTTGAATTAGAGAAGAGGAGCTTCTAAACGGGATTGTATGCGGGGGTGGAGGGAGTTAAATATTAGATAAATATAACTTTGGTGCGTGTAAGAGTGAGTGTTTTTAGCAGAGCCATATTGTGTCCTTGTGATTATGTTGATTATTACCTGTCTGTATAATGTTGCAGCTCAGCTGATTTTGGATTGAAGGGAGAGGGACTTAAGTGAGAGTGAAAACACAAGGTATAGTAAGTTTAATACTACTGTGTTATATAAGTAAGCATACTAAACATGTATTCTATCACTGTATTATCTAAGTAATCTTGTTAGTAACCTACTGTATGGCAGGTGGAGGGGCAGTGATGTTACAGGTGGAGGAGCAAAACTGCAAGACTGCAAACTCACAAGACAGAGAAATCAAAGTTTGTTCTCCAGAGAAGAGGTTGATTTCACTTCAATTTTTTATTTCATATTTTCTAAAGATGTGGAAATGGCAAAAAAAAAACTTGAGAGCTGTAACCAAGACAACTGTAACAACATGAGTAGAGAGCCACCAAGGTTTTTCACCAACCCAAACTTCCAGGTACATGACGGGACACCTTGCTTGTTTTTGTTGTTTGCGCTCCTCTGGCTGGGTGCTGGCAGGTGGAGGGCAGTGATCCCTTCCCTTCTTCCCTCAATCTTTGAGACTAATGTAAGTAGAAGACATGGCACTGTAAATGTTCGAACATTTAAAATATTATACCACTTAAAAATAAGAAATATTATTATTATATTATATTATTATTATATCTGTGTCACCTTTCACACTATAGCTGTGATCATGAGCTATGGGCTTTGTAGATACAGGTCCCGGGGTGAATCGTGGTGCAGGGGCCCTTCTCTTTTTGACCACAGGGCGATGCACGAAGATGGTGGGTATAGCCTCTGCTCTCAGCCTTGCCCTTTTTTGTTTTGACAAACTGGTCTGCATCAAAATGTGCCTGCGGAGTGACTTGAGGTTACTTCACACACAGAACAACTCAGTTTTGTTGGGGGGGGGGGGTGGAGCTGAGGCCCTCTGGGCGTGGCCCCCTGCGCAAGGCGGGGGCCTGTAGGGAGGGGCGGCCCTGTGTATAACACATGTAGAGTTATTGACAATAAAGATGATTTTGACTTTGAATACTGCAACATCTTGGTTTCTCCTAAAACATGACAAAGCATTATATATTGTAGTATTTCATGAAAAATACAATTGTTTTAGCATTGGTTTTAATTTTTACATGTAGGATTGTCATTTTATGCCATAATTATGTCTTTGCAAATGTTGTGGACAATGTATTAAACATAAATACATGTGGAAGCACCACCTGTGGTCAAACAAGATACATTCAAACTATTCTGCCAAAATTATCGCACAATAATTGGGATATAATTTGGGGTGTAAACTGTCAATTATAAAGACGCAGACACACGTGAGAGAAAATGACTCGGGTAAAACAATGAATTAGAACAGATGCAGTCATTTCTATATTTTAATGAAAATAAACTGGACATGAATTGAACATTGGCAGTTTAAACAGTATATGGTCTTCATCTTTTACAAAATGTTACAATAAATATTTCCATCCACTAATCTCCTCCAGCTCTGTGTTGTCATGTTGTGTAACTGACTACACTATAAAACAGCCTGGGACAATATGGGGCCGCTACAAGATACAGCAAACATGAACTACTCTCGTCTAATCTTTGTTGTTTTGAATGATTTCACAACACAAGACATCAACAGCTAAACCCAAAACAGCATAAATAATATTCCCTTTTATTGTCCATACAAAAAATACAGTTTAAAAATGTAAATAACAACAACGATTAGAAAGACAAACACTTGGTTAATATTTCTCTTTTACAAACTTACAGTGCTCAAAGAAGAAAGCAATGACTTGATAAAAACACATGTGACGTTTAAATAAAGAGCTTGAATTATTGATGTGGCACATTACAGGTAAACACACAGAGGAGGAGGAGGAGGAGGATGAAGGTCAGCTGACAGTATAAAAGCTGCATGGAATTATAATGACAAATCTCTAATGTAGAGAAGACGACTTTAGGAGAATGTGTGCCGTTTCCTCTCTCAAGCAGAGTCTTATATTTATCCTTTATAGTGCTTCTTTTAAAGTATTTCATATTGCATCAAATGTATTCAAAGGAAGCTCTGTGCTTATTGCCAAAATGTACTTTTCCTTTCAAAGAACAACAGTTTAATATGTGACTCTGCTCTTAGTGCAGATCGTAAAGCACAAGTTCTTCTTCACTTTGTAGGTAGCCAAAACGGCAATATGTCTTACCTTTGTCGTTGTCTGATCAAAAGTTGTCTTCAATGGCATTAAAACGATAAAAACGCTGCTGAAGGTGAATCCATAGGTGAATCCAATGTGTCTGTGTCACTTTGAAATGATTTCTGATAATCCATCAGCAATAAACCTACTTTTAAGTTTTCAGAGTGTGAGACAGGTTTCGATTTGGGCCAACTGCGTGCGCATAGCCCCCACTTCACAATGGTAACGTTTGTGTGTATGTGGAAATCCCCCTTCGATTCTATTGGCTCTAACGGTTAACAAGAGATGTCAATCATCAAAATTGACTAATGGGTTCCAGAGAAACGGCAAAAACGCCCATTTCCACCCAAATGACCCCAGAGGTGGAGTTTTTTTTGCTAAACCTCTCTAAAAAGGTCAAATGTCACTTGTTTTGCATCAATCTTGATACAGGGTACTTATTATATGTTGTACTTTGGATTCCTAAAGCTTTTAGTCTACCATCCCATCATTCAAGGGTGGTTTTCACTATAAGTACAACATTATATTTGGAGGGACACTATAATTTACAGTTTTTGACAATGTTCAATCGGAATTTTCTTTAAAATAAAAAAACATCTATATTGATTCTGACTCTTCTACATCCAACTCACAGGTTTGTCATGACTTTGAGAAAAAATATTATTAATTTTCCCCTTTTAGAAGTGTAGTTATGGTCATTTGTTCTGGAAATGTCATTTTCGAGCCTGAGACCTGAAAAACAGGGATGGGGTTTAACAGGTTAGAGAAACACACACACGAGAGAAAACATGAGTGGAAAAACCTTGATGTGAAACCTCAAGAAGAAGAATCATATTTTTAATTAACTTAATTAGTGTTTAAAATATGATACTTCATCTGGAGGATTAAGAGCAATAAATTAACTTCAGTGATACGGTCAGTTTTTTAATATACAATATCATACTTTACACATTTATTGTAGAAAAATATTATTATTACCCATGTACGTATAAGTCCTAAAATAAAGAGTCAAAAAGTGCAAAAACAACAGAAGCTATAGAGTGTCGTCTCTCCTCCAATATTTATAATTGTTTGAGACGAAAATATACACTTTGTTTTGGATCTTATTTATCTAATATGGAGAAAATACACACACACATCTTGTTAGAGGTCTTTGTTAGGTTAAATACGTGTCCCTTTATGATACAGTACAAAATAATGAATAATGTTTGAGTGAAAAGTAATTTTACTTTATTTTTAAGGTATTTTACTTTTTGGTTGGTGTTGCTTCACAGTGCAGACAGTCCACAGTGCGTTCATAGAGTAGTCCCTCTCCGTCCTCCTGAAGAAGCTGTTTTTGCCCTTCAGTGTTAATCAGTGAATTAAGGCTAATATTAGAATAGTTGTCGATTATTGTTCCGTCAATCAACAAGTCGTCAAGAAGCTTATGTTGCCAAAATAGCAGCCTGAATGTCAACCTAACCATCATGCCTCTGCTGCTGTGTGACATCAACCGAGATGTTTTCAAGAAAATAGATAACAAATGGATCAATAATAATATTTCCACTTCTTTAGCTCTGCATCTGAAGAAGCCTTTAGAACAGGCTTGCAATGCAGACAAAGGGACACAGTGTTTATGCGATCTCAAAGTAGCAAACAAGAACAGATTATCTTTTTTTCAGGGTGCCACAGTAACGTCAAACAACACAGGAAGCTATCGCTGCAGCAGAGACAGAGACAGCAGTGATTCATCTGGAAACTTCTCCTCATCACCATCACAGCTTTTTTTTAAAGTGTGCACTGCCTCTCTGCAGCCACTAGAGAGAGCAGCTGTCTCCCTTTAGCTCTCAGAACAAGAGAGGAGGAGGACGACAACATTAGATATGTTCTTCAGTTAGTCAACATACTGAAGACAAACCAGCAGTCACGATCAGACAGACAGGTGCCCTGAGGCAAGGCACTTCTCAATGTGTGTTAAAGTAAAGCGTGCCCATGTGAATCTTCCCTTTCATAGAATACAGTATGATGAGGGCTCAGCAACATATCAAAAATATACTCATATATATGAGAATACGAAATATCGTCTGTTCCTGATTTTAAAGGCTGAATTACAGTAAAGCGATGTCTTTTTCTGAAGTTATTAGACTGTTCTAGCGACTGATGATTATTTATCAAAATGTTCCTTATGTATATATACATGGATATCGATGTGTTTGATCAGGATTAACCTGACTTGATTACTGACTTGATTTTCTCCACAGTCTGATCAGGGCAGTGAATAAGGGACTGAGTCATGTTGATACATCAGGATCATGTTCAGAGAGAGTATGTAAGATCAGGAGTGCTGATGCCATGTCATTAATAACAATCCAAACAACATCCTTCTCCAGCGAGAAGCCGAGAAATGAAAGGAAGGATTGGAAACAGGTGTCACCTCAGAGCTGCAACCTTTCTCCTTATGGCCTGAATGTATCGCCTTTAACGGCCCGTCCACACTCCAGCTGTTTCCAACGGTTTCCAATGCGTCTGCCCATTCACTTTGAATGGGGTGACGTCACTTTTCGCCGAACTGCATTGTGGGAAGCAGAGCGGAGCTTTCCTGGCGTTTCAGGCTGCAAAAGTTGAGCAATGTTCAACTTTTGAAGCTTCTGAAGCTTTCGGTGGAAGCGTCAGCCAATCAAATCATATGCCAATACAAGCTCTAGCCATTCAAACCACTGCTTGTGTGTCAGGGGCGGGAGATTCATGTGATTGGTTGTTGGTCGAGCTTCAGACACGCCCGGCTCCAAGCCTTTTTTGAAGCTGTAGTGTGGACGGGCCGTTACTGAATTTACAGCTTTCAAAAAATACGAGGATGTTGGCAATATCTTAGATACAGTTGCTGAATTAACTCAGCAGTAGATATACATGTTTTCAATGCAGTTCAATGATTGTTGAATGCTTAGAAATGTGTGTTAAGTGACTTTCCGCACATTTCATCGGTGCAACTTTTTCATTATCACAGTCTCACTGACTTTGGGCCACAGGGCTTCAGAGGAAGTCAAATCCAAACTTCACACATCTAAAGCAAGGAGGTCAAACATTTGTTGAAAATGTTCTTAAATCTTCTAGTAAGAATTAGTCTTTCCCCACTGATTTGAAAAACCTGAACTTAACCTTTACGTATCATTTGTTGGGGCCAAAAGCTGCTCACGTCCTCAACGGCAGAGATTTAACAAAACACAGCTTTGTAAACACTCTACAACAACTCCAATTTAACTGAAATGATCAAATTCTGTCGTACAAGTTTGAACCAGCAACCTTTCAGAGAGCGTGTCCTGCAAAGTCTCCATTACTAACATCTCTGAAAAGCAGGAAAACCTTAGGCAAAATAAAATAAAAACCATAATGTCCTGAAAGTGAGCCATGATTTTATGATGTATGTGACCTTCAGTGCTCCTCTTCTTAACCATGGAGCACAGTGTGTCGTCTTTTAGGGAGGAGAGAAGGCGGTGTTAGTCTCTGTGTTACCGTGCTGTCGCTCTCCCATCACAGTGTCGATGAGCTTTGGTGTCTGCAATGTGAGCAGGGAGGGGGCGGGGGGGGGGGGGGTGAACCCAGGTGCCTTAGTGCCTCTGAGCCAGGCATGGTGACGCCCGTCCATCACAGTCAGTGTGTTTCTGCTACGCCTGCTTCACCATCTTCCTGAAATGAGGCATGACTTTGCTCTCAGGGAGGTACAGCGCCATCTCCAGGGCGACCAGGATGGTGAACTCAAAGGTTATGAGCTCCCTCCTGCTGATCCTGAAACGCTCCTCCAGCTTCTGCACACATAGAGAGAGAGACACACATTTATATATGTGTTGATACAGTAGGTACAGTATAACTCAATATAAAATACATGATGTAAAAATGGCAGCAGTTAGCAGATATGCTGATATACAATACATCAATATTCCCTAGGAAAGTAAGAAAGAGTACCACTACAAAAGTACAGATATACAATACTTAGTTAACACAACATGACATGGCTCTTTCAGTGTGACTTTGGCAAATCATGTGTTTCGGTTTTATTCGGCTTCAAACTGATGAATGTTGTGCCTTTGATAATTAGTCAAGTGATGCTTCGGTGCTGCAACATTTCACAAAACAGAAGTGTAGTGCCATGTGTTCAGTTTTCTGATCGTAGCACCATTTCTACATTTGACTGTGAAATCCAACCGTTTATTTTAAGGTCTGTTAAAATTAAAATGCACTGGTACCGCCTACGGGTTGTGGCTGTGTAGCTCTTTTGAGTGTGTTCCTAAAAAGTAGCACAAAACTGTTTAAGCTTTTATACAATTCAAACTGCAGTAAGTGGCCCTCCCGCTGTACTTCTCAGAGACTTCAACCTCCAGACGGGGAAGATAGACGAACTAACATCTCTGTTAACCACCTTTGCTTTCTCACTGTCTCCGTCCCCACCGACTCATAAAGCTGGCAATGTCCTCGATCTCATATTCTCAAGGAACTGCACTACTTCTAACCTCTCTGTAAACCCGCTCCACACCTCCGATCACTTCTTCATTTCATTCTCTCTACCCCTTTCCAAACATAACAAACTAATCTCTTCTCATCCTGCACTTGTCCGCCGTAACCTCCGTTCCCTCTCCCCCTCTACCTTAGCCTCCTCGGTGCTCTCAGCCCTCCCTTCCTCTGACTCGTTCCAACTCCTGCCTCCAAACTCTGCTGCAGAAACTCTCCTCTCTACTCTCTCATCCTCTCTGGACTCTCTCTGTCCTCTCACATCTCGGCAGGCTCGTCAGTCCCCTCCTGCTCCCTGGCTAAATGACGCACTGCGTGCTAATAGAACCGTCCTTAGGGCAGCAGAGCGGAAATGGTGGAAATCCAAACACCGTGACGACCTCCTAACCTATCAGGCTCTCCTCTCCTCTTTCTCTGCTTCCATCTCTCAGACAAAAAGCACTTTCTTTCAAGATAAGATCCAATCTTCCTATTCCAATCCTAAAAAACTATTTTCCATCTTCTCCACCCTCTTGGACCCCCCCAAAGCCCCTTCCCCCTCCTCCCTTCTGTCAAGCGACTTTGTTAACCACTTTGAAAAAAAGGTTTACGACATTCGCTCTTCTTTTTCTGACTCACCCCTACTCACCGCCGGATCACCTGAGCCACCTTCAACCGGCACACTAACCTCCTTTTCCCCTCTCTCTCCAAGTGAGGTTCTTACCCTCATTACCTCTGCCCGCCCTACCACCTGTCCTCTGGACCCTATCCCTTCAAACCTCCTTCAGACTATCGCTCCTGATATTCTACCGTTTCTCACCCATTTCATCAACACTTCTCTAACTTCTGGTCACTTTCCAAACAGTCTCAAGGAGGCAAGAGTAAACCCTCTCCTGAAGAAACCCACTCTCAACCCGTCTGATGTTATAAACTACAGGCCTGTCTCTCTCCTCCCGTTCCTGTCTAAAACACTTGAACGCGCTGTCTTTAAACAACTCTCCTGCTATCTCCATCAGAACAACCTTCTGGATCCGCACCAGTCTGGTTTCAAGGCAGGTCACTCCACAGAAACTGCTCTCATTGCTGTCACTGAGGAACTGCACACTGCTAAAGCAGCCTCCCTCTCCTCTGTCCTCATCCTGTTGGACCTGTCTGCTGCATTCGACACGGTGAATCATCAGATCCTCCTTCGCACTCTCCAAGAACTTGGAGTTTCAGGCTCTGCACTTTCCCTCCTCACCTCATACCTCAAAGACCGCACCTACAGGGTTACTTGGAGAGGGTCTGAGTCCGACCTTTGTCAATTAACTACAAGGGTCCCTCAGGGCTCTGTTC